>NW_026294573.1:35111107-35326107 GCF_007827085.1 Peromyscus californicus insignis
TACTCCTGAGAAATTAGCATAAAGAATAAAAGATGGTCTCCATGTAGGGTGTGAGCAAAACAGAGCAATACAAAGGGCCACACATTAGGAACTAGTGTGAACAGGAGGCAGTGGAGAGGCAGAAGTAGAAAGGGACCCACTCAGGCTGCTTTGTATTTGGTTCAGGAGGTAGTTAATACCATGTGGGGAGGTGGCTGGGAACGTGTAAGAAAATGGTTTAGGATGCTCCCAGATTCCTGGCTGAGATTATTTCCAGGAAAACTAAAACACAGGTATGAAGGGAAGGGTGACCAAGCCGAGACATCCAAAGCCTGTGGTAACTATGGCCAAATAGGCAGGGATATCAAAATTACGCAAAGTATAATTTTCTGGACTAAAAAAAATCTTTCCATACATTTATCTTGTCCAGAAGAGACAGACGTTTGAGAGTGGGAGGTTAACTTCAAACCCACAGCCACCTCACCACCTCTTCTTTGTTTATTTGTAGACAGGGTCTCACTATGTAGCTCTGGCTATCCTAGAACTCACTCTGTAGACCAGGCTGGCCTCAAACTCAGAGGCCTCTGCCTACCGAGTGCTGGGATTATTAAAAGCATGCGTCACTACACCGGCTACCTCACCCTCTTTGATTCATATTCATGAGAAAGGCAGGAAAGCTAGAAAACAGTACCAAGGACATGGTCTAGAGCAGCAGTTCTTAACTTATGGGTCAAGACCCCTTTGGGGGTCAAACAATCCTTTCATGGGGGCCACCTAAGACCATTAGAAAACACAGATATTTACATGGTTCTTAACAGTAGCAAAATTACAGTTATGAAGTAGCAACAAAAATAATTTTATGGTTGGAAGTCACCACCACATGAGGAACTGTATTAAAGGGTCACAGCATTAGGAAGGTTGAGAACCATTGTTCTAGATGAAGGTTCATGACAGAGAATGTTAGGAGCTGTTAGGGGTTTTCGGAATTTGGGAAATCTGCCCTATTCAAGTAACAGAGCTATGCAGTAAGGAAAATAAAACAAAAAAGAAAGCCCACACAAGTGGCCTTGGGAGTCAATTTCAGACTGCCAGGCTAGAAAGGTCACTGGGGTCATTCAGGTAAGTTAAGGGAGGCCCAAGGAACTCGACAGCCTTGGTCTATGCCATGTTTAGGAGGTAGAAGTGTCCAAGCAGGGGTTCACATTCTCAGGGTATGTGACTCGTAACAAGAGACCACATGAGAAGAACCCAGGCTCTGCCTCAGTGACACATGGGATCCAGGAACAAGACATGCAGATTGTTAAAGAAAGAAGTTTGTCCTGTGGAACAGAGCACGTGTTGACGTCCATGTGACATGAGGAGCACCGTGGCCTGCCAGGCAAGTCACTCCCTGTCCCTATCATTTTCCAAGCGCTAGCCCCTGCGCATTCCAGACTTTGAAGATAGAATCACATCAAACCTCTACAAGTTGGTGCTTAACGTTCAGGGCAGACCAGAAAAGGGAACACAAATCCTGGTCATACTGCTGGCCAGTGACAAGCCCCAGAAGGCTCTGCTGCCCCTCCAGTCTGGAGCACACAGGAACAAATGTCCAACCGTTGGGAGTTCCACTGAACATCAATCAGGGGCTGAGCAGGGTGGGCGTTTGGAAGGCTTCAGCCTCCGTCCAGCCTAGTGCTGGGATCAGCGCACACGGCTCCTGTGTCCACAGGACACAGAGAATACATTGTCCATAAGGAGGATTATTCTGTACAAGAAACTCAGACAAAGGGAGAGGCTGTTTCCAGCTGCTTGGGGGAGGTGTGGAGGGGGTGGAGAAGGGCTCACATTGGGCATTCCTGCTGAGTTCAGCTTCTTCCCTTCAGCAGCAGGGTAAGAGGTGGGCAACCACATCCTCTCTAGCCTGTACCTAGCTAGTGCTGGCAATCCACAGAGCTACAACCGACCCATCTTAGCTACTGTCCCCAAAAGGCACAGTTGAGTGTGGGGAGCCAGCTAAGTAGGACAGCAGTTCACACTGGAAGAAGAGAAGGGACAGGTGACCAGGGCAATCAGCAACGGCTGAATCCCAGCCTCAGGGCAGAACCAGAGAGAGGTCTTAGGTAACCCTGTTGGGCTTGACGTTGATTCCATAAGCTCCCACCTTCAGTGGGAAGACTTCAAGTGTCACACCGCTGCTGCTTTCTCCATCCCAGAACCCGGGAGACAATGGAGCAGACCTCTGCCCACCTGATCCCCTTGTCCAAGGGCCCCAAATGCAGCACAAAGTACAATTCCCAAGCAGAAAATGATCAGAAACACGAATGGTGGAGTAGTACAGTCACCTACAAACCCCAAATCTAAGCAGTAAACAGTTTTGTCTTTTTCACAGGCAACTCCACATACATTGCTCCTGAAAGATCAAGCAGTAGGGGTTCCAGACATCCTTGCCACTGTGGGGTGAACTGGTATATGAGCCCCAGAGAGGGAGATCAGCAGATGTGTATGCTGAGGTGTCTGGTGCTCTGGAGGGAGGAGGTGGTGGAAATGACAGCATGTGCTACCCGAGCAACTAACAGAGGTGTGGGTGCCTTCACCACTCAAGTGTTTGCTTAAGGGCACGAGATGCAGGTGAGGGCCTGAATGCTCCTCCTGCAGCGGGAAGATATTCCTGTTCTTGGAGGACAAGGAAGCCATTTCAATAGCGTGGTTCATCTGGGACAGCGAAGACTTGGGGTTGGTTACAGGTGGAGTAAATGACAGCAATCACCAAAAGATGCTCTGAGAGTCCACAAAAGTCCAGCTAGAGCTCTAGTCAACACCCAAGTTAGCGTTGACATTTAGTGGGAAGGGAGGAGATGAGAAGATAAACAACACCTGGATGGGCTAATGGGCCAGCCCGTTTAAGTGGGGGAAAGGTTTGCCATTGCCTCAGAGCAGATGACAGGACTCCCCTGGTGCAGTGTGTTGTGGTCAATTAGCTTGTCAACACCACTCCCGGCTCCACAGACCAGCAACAGAGGACCACTTTTCCAGGCCTTTGCTGCCACAGCCTGGTAGAATGCTGTTTAACAAGGACCAAAGACCAAAGCACTAGTGTGTGACAGAAGAGAACTCACACAGTGTAGCCGGAAGGAAGTCTTCGGGTTTTTAAGTAAAAGAAAAATTAAAGATAAGGCAATACTTTAAGGAGAACAAATTGAAATTGCCTGGTACACTGTTCATAAATTTCAATCAGACAACCCTGAGCCAGTGAACATCAATTTAAATAACTTTATTGAACAAAGAAACCTTCGGCCCACTTCTCCTGACTCAATCCCTGCCCTTGCCCACAAAAGAACGCTGAGAAAGGCAACATGGCTGCCTGTCCAAAAATTCAGTTCTTCAACTCTACAAAAGCAGGCAAGGTGAATGGGGCTGTTGCCCTTCCCACTTTCAATCTGGATCTTATCTGAGCCACATGTTTAGTGAGATGGAAGAGGACAGAAACAGGGAGTAGTTACTGTGAGGACAAATAAGCCCCGTGAGTGACAACGTGAAGTGTAACTCCTCTCCAAGGAGGAAGATGTACTTTATCTGTGCTGTTGCCTGACAGGACCTATCCTAAGAGATCTCCCACCTGCTGCTCCCTAGACATCTTCATGACAGAGTAGGGTAAAAGATGGGTACTGTTACCTATTTCCCAGGTAAAAGCTGAACTGCTTTCATCAGACCTGCAGGTGGACAGTGTCCCAGCCTAGAAACCTCTTCGCCTGTAGCTTGGATGGAGCCAGCAAGATGGAACCAGGGCAGAAGAGCCTACAGAAACAATACACCTCCAAGACATACAGGGTGCCATGGTTCCTGGATTACTTGATCCTGTATCCATTAGCTCACCATTGTCATGGAGCTTTATCAATCACAGTAAGTTCTGGGTGCAGGACAGTGAATAGCAGTGTGGAAAAGTAAGAAACTATCATTTATTCAAGACCCAGTATTTCATATACCATGCTAAGTGTTTTACATTCATTTTCTCATTTTAATCCTCACAACAACCTTATGAGGTAGGTATTATCACCATTTACAAATAAGAACCCAGGCTCAGAAAAATGAGGTCACTTTCCCAAGGTCGCACAGCTATTCACAGTGGAGCTGAGATTTGTCTGTTGCTGAAAGCCTGTGTTCTTTCCATTGTACCCATCTAGGTAAGCCTTGAGCAAAAGATAATGTCATTGCCCAACTCAGCACGGATCACCTGAGAGTGGAGGCTGCTGTCCACACTCACCGCTGGTAGGGATGCATTGAAGCTGACTTGATGGTGGTTTTTATTCCACTTGGCATTTTCCCTAAAAGTAACACAAAGAAAGGCATCTGATCAATTTTCACAATAAATGAGAAATGCAGCTCTCAGATTCCTGTCATCTCCTGGCCCTCAGAACCTCTGTGGCTTCTGACTCTGGAGAGCAGAGATCACAGGTGTGCTGCTGCCTCACTCGGCTCCCTCACTGAAGGTATCTAGGAGGAAAGGGGTGTTCTGAAAGGAGAAGAGGGGTCTGAACAGTCCCCCCAACGGTCTTCTGCTCATCTACCTCTGGAAAAGACAGGTATGTGGCCTATGTGGCCCCTGTTTAATGTCACAGGTAGAGAGTAGTGTGCTCTCTGTTGTTTTAGTTGTCCTTTTCCCTAGACAGCCTGAAGAGATACCCGTGCAGCTGACCCTGTGAACTCCTCCAGACTGCTCTCACAGGAAGTAAAAATGAGCTTGAGAGAGGGCAGAAAGCCAAGACTAAGGGACAGGGTGAGAGGAAAGAATCCAGGCAGATCCAAAAAACTACCAGCTTGTTGATTATCTACCAAATGGTCTTGATTATCTACCAAATGGTCTTGATCAAGGTCCGCTCACTTATTTCTCTACCTAAGAGACACACAGTACCATCCAGAATAAATAGGACAGTTGAGACAAAAGTCTGAGACGGACGTAAAAGGTAACAACAGCTCCTGCTAGTCAAGGGCCTTCTTCTCTGGTACCTGTTGCAGAGCTTCTGACTGTCTTTTGAGTGACCATGCAAAGGAGGAAAATCTCCAGGTCTGGGGTTGATGGAGGCTTAATCTAGCTTTCTCACACTCCTGCAGTCAGTCCATGTCGCCCTACCTGGTTGACCTGCTTGAGCCATCTGGACTCCACTGAGCATTGTCTGAGGCTGGTTTGGAGCACCTGCCATCTGAACTTGCTGTAATCCTGAGGTTCCTGCAAGGATGGTACCAGCTCCTGGCTGGCCAGGTTGGCCAGGACCACTGCTACCTGAAGGTCTCCAATTAGACAGCCCCTTCCCAAAGGCAACAGCTGCCACTAAAGCATTAGTGTCTGCAGGGTTGAAAGTCTGCTTGTTTGACCGGAGACCTGGAGAAAAAAAAGGGGGGGGAAAAAAAAAGCAAGAACGCTGAAGTGTGTGTTCAGTTCTAGACTAAACCCAGCAGCTGGGAGGCCAGTGATGACCACCAGGCTTACAGTTCTGACTGCAGAAACATCTAGAACCTCTCCAGCCCCATCAAAGAGCTCAAAGTCCCCAAACCTATCTTTAATTTTCACTTTGTCCATTTCCTCCATTTGCTTCCAGGCTAGTCTTAAACACAGAGCACTGACAGGACACAGACCTTTCCTTGCCAGTTCATGCTTCTTCTCTAAAACCACACTGACTTATTTTGTGTGTGGTGGTCAGAGGACAACCTTTTGGTTCTTCCCTCCACCATAGAGGTCACAGAGATCAAACTTAGGTCAGGCCTGGCACCAGGTGCCTTTGCCCACTGAGCCATCTTGCCAGCCCCAGCAGCTCATTCTTAAGGCCTCACTTCACCATCCGGCAGACTACCAATCCTGTTCTAGTGGTCTTGGACAGCTCTCCCTGTTTGCCCACCATCCCTCCTTACCTCCACTTTCTGACTCTCGTTCCTCTTTGCTGATTTTCTCCAAAAGGTTTGAGCACATTTTATTCAAGCTCTGGATCTGCTTCTGTAACACGTACGAATTGATGTAGTGATTAGTAATGATTCTCGTGAAGCATCTTTCTTATGCTCTTCCAGAGGCAGCCCAGCTTAACCAACCCCTACTACACAGGCTTGGTAAAGTCTTGCTTCTTATGAAGGGATGGGGATGGGGCAGCAGGGCAGTGACTCAGTCCAACCTGAGCTGCATCAGCACCAATTCTGGCAGCATCTGTTGTCAGCTGCTTCTCTTGCTCTTCAACCTCAGGGTCAGGCTTGGTTCTCAAATGGTCAGGGACAACCTCATGGCTGAAAACAGGCACTCGTCCTTCAGTCTGACGCTGTAACACAGATTGTATTGATCCTATTGTGCTATCCAAGTAAACTGATTCCTTTCCACAGGCAACTGCATTTTCAGAGACAACACAACCTGAGGCACAAATAGAGTTTTCTGTGGTACTGTCTTTTCACACACACTCCATCAGAACTAGGGCAAATTAAATTCCACCCTCCACAGCCACACTGTAATTTTCTTTTTGTTGTTCTTTCTGTTTTGTTTAGGATTTTTTAATTCCCCACCCCCACCCCATTCTGGGGACCAAACCAGGACTTTGTTTGCTCTACCACTGAGCTAAATTCCCAGCCCCACATTTTAAAGACTGATCAGACAAAGTCACAGGCAGGCAGAACTGACTTGTTTTTTTTAGAAAAGACAGGTCATGGATTTGGCGATATGGGCCTTGGTTATCACAGCATTATTTAAGTGTGACTCCAGCCTCCAGAAGGATGAAAAAGCAAGTCTTCCAGATGGCAGCCCTTACTTTTCATTGCTATAAAGAGGATCCAATCAACAACTGTGCTCTAGACTTTCATTTAAGGACTTGATTTCCCAAGTTCAATCTTTTCTTCTTACCATGAGGTCTTCATCTCGATCTGGGGACAGCACCAGGGGGATGATGACCTGGTTACGGAACAGTGGTGTCTTCTCATGCTTTAAGACCTTGTTCAGAGTGTTCAACTGTCCAGACAGCAGTGCAAAGCTGTCCAGGACAGAAGGCCTGGGGGTGGTAAGAAGTCATCAGAAATATTTTTCCCTATAAGTAATCTCTGTAAGTTCCCAATGCTGGAACACCCAGACTCACCCCCAGAAGACTCACAGCCCTATGACTAGCCTAGGCAAGAACCAGATTTGCTAGCAGAGAGGATGGAGTTGGGAAAGAGGAACACACTTTCAATTTCTGACACAGACATAGAAAAAAAAAAAGCAACTCATTGCTTGAATGGGATTGGGAGTAGTGGAAATCAGAGACTGTGGTTATACTATGGTAATCTTAAAGTGGATAAAAGCCTCCTTTCTAGTCTAGTAACAGAATCAATCATTCCAGAGTAGGTTGTATCTCAGGTTGAGCCCCATCTGTGGAAGGAGATCCAGTATGAATGTAGCTATAATTGTCCTCCACTGGGGGAATACCTCCTCACCAAAGAAGTCAAGCGCAAGAATTAAAACCTAGAAACAACCACGGTTGGGAAACTGGGCACTTCTCTACTTCCTTGCAATGGAGGCCTTAAGCCAAACTATACTTGTCAGTGTTGGGCAACCTAGTTCTTTCCAAACCAAAAAGGATATTTGCAAACTGATAAATAGTTACATCACTGGAGATGTCCTGTCAGCCAGGGGGCTTGGCCCCACCACCCATGGATCCCTCTCCAGCTTGTCCTGGCAATCCTTACCAGGTCAGCCGGTCATACTCGTTTTCCAACTTGTAAATGAAACTCCCCAGCGAATTCTTCAGATCAGCCACTTGATTCAGCAGGGCATCTAATGACGCCTCAAGCTGCTTCTCCTCCCTCTGCATCAGTAGGATGTTTGGTTACTCAGATACAAGTGAGTGTGACACATACGGAAAAGCTCAATTGTTTTCTGTCTTGGTATTTGGGTTACAGACAGCATCAACCCTTAGACCTTTCAACCTGTTCACCTGGCCTAAAGTCCTCCTACCAGCTGATTCCTTCTACCATCCTCCTACACCACGGTACTTCAATAGGAACACTGCACCAGACCTAATTCCCTTCTGCTTATGACTTCATGACTTTTTTTGTCTTCATAACAAAGTTGGCTTAGAGCTGTATCATTTCTCCTCTTTTCTCCTCCCAGCTCAAAAGGTTTGCCTCTCTTAAAGCCAACCTTCTCTTAGATCTGCAGCGGGGTTAACAAGACCATGCTCAAGCCGGAGCACAGGCTTCTTTGTAAGTCTAGCCCTTTTCTGGAAAATAGACATAGTCTGCCTACCACCCTCCTGCCTGCTGTCATGACTCTGTTTCCCTTGGGCATATGGAGAATCCTTGGATTGTGTCACTCTGTGGGGTTGGTGTTGCCACATTTCTTTCAGAAAGTTCAGTACATTTTAGAAAGGTTTGCCACGGTAGCAGGGGTGCTAGCCATGATAGCAGGGGTGCTATCAGCACTTAAGGCCAGAAGGAATTCCTGAAGTTCATTATCTCACGGGTACCTCTGTAGTACATATACGTACATCATGATCCTCTGCCTTGTGAGCGCAGCTACTGTCAACGACACAGTCTGGAGAATCTCACATTTTGCCTTTATGTGTGAGGCTTTCTCTGAATACCAGCTCTGCAGTCCCCATCCCCAACTGGTCGTTTATCCTTAGCATTTGCTGAGTCAATGTGTACTCATGGATCTCTCTCTGTGCCAGTATTCCAGTCTCTTTTGTAAGCTCGGGTGACCCATAAACACTCGCTGTAGGACTACCAGGTGCAACAGACTAAATGAGTAATGAATGACAAAGGCGAGGAAACCAACATTGTTTCTGAACGTTAGACAATTCTAAATGCTGAGTCTGCAGAGGGTTTCCGCTTGACCATCTGTGCTCTATTTACTCCACTTCTCCGCCCTTAGCAACTGGGTACAAGCCGGGAAGAATGTTACAAAGCTGATTTGCAAACCCGACACTGTGACTGATGGGTTAAATACTAGGTTCCACCCACACCTCGGATTACAAACAGCTTAGTTTTCGTCCTTGGCAGCCCACAATCCCTTCAGCCTTCTGAAGCCTTGTTATGCCTGTGTCCAACAGCCTAGGTCGAAGCCTGGTGCCAGCCCACTACTTTCTCGAACCTTCCCAAAGGCCAACTCGATCCTTTCACACAATCAAGCAAGTCGGCCTTGCCTCCCCGCAGGCCTCTGACCCTCTCGCGTTAGCGGGCTCAATTCCCGCGCCTCCCGTAGCTGTCCTCGTCTCTTCCCGGTTCGCCGCCTTTCCCCCAAACAGCCGAGGCCTCTGCCCTCTCCTCACATCCCTAACTGCCCAGAGTCCTCAGCCCGCCCACCCTCCGGCCGGTGGCTAGAGGATGGAAGGCCCAAGCCGCTTCTCACCTGCATTGCCACGGCCCGGCTGGCGCAACCACTTCCTCTTCCGGTTTCTCGCTCGGCCAGCTGTGCTCACCAATCAGGAAGCGTAGAACGCGGCCATCCCCACGACTTCCGGTTCCTGCCGGGTGCCGAGCTAGCTGGGTCAGAGGTCAGCAGTGGAGCAGCCTTCCTGGCCCGGGCCGGCGCGGGAGGGCTGTGTGATGGCCTCGGAGCGCCCGGAGCCAGAGGTGAGGGGCGGGCGGGTGCGGGGCCGAGGCCCGAGGGCAGGCGTGTGGCGGCCTCCAGCCTCCGGAGCCTCGAGGAGTCTGTCGCTGTTTTGTTTACTCAGATGCCATCCTGGTCCTCGTCTCCCACCCACAGACCTAGATACAGTGGTGCTGACAAAACTCGTGTTTGGGTTATTAGTTGGCGGTTTTCATCGGGCTACGCAGAAGCTGACCGACTTGGCGGGTTCTTGCATCTCATCTACTGGAATGTGATCAATAGCATGACTTGATTTGGCTTTAGCAGTCCATGCTTTTGGAAAAGCCCTGCAACCGTTCTAGCAGTCTTAACTTCCCAGATCCAGTTTCCTTCTTTATAAAAAACGTTTGTTCTGTTATGTGGCTTGGGGATCAAGTCAGATGAGGCACCCCTTAGATGCGAAGAACTCATGTAGGGAATCTGGCAGTGTTTATTCTCAAGTACAGAGCAGAAAACTGAAAAGTCAGAGCAGATGAGGTGTCTGATCATGCTAAGATACCTGAGGACTGCTCATTCTAGCCGGATGAGAGGATCTCAGAAAGAAACAGAACCTTAGATTTGGCTAGAGTGGCCGTGGCCACAGAAGAATACTTAGGAGGGAAGGGCGATGGATGTGTGTAATGATAAAACAGTAATGGCAACTTGTTGACTTCTCACTGCTTGCCAGCCACCACCCTGAGCACTTTACCGTTACCAGTTCTTTCAGCCCTGTCAGGGAAACACCATTATCACCCCCCTTTTCAGGAAACTGAGGTACAGCTATTAAAAGAAATACAGTTGCACAGCCAGTATTAGGGCTAGAATTTCCAAATAGACAGGTCTAGCTCTAGACCTACAAGCTGTCCTCTGACCTGCACATGTACGCTATGACACGTTGTGCTTGTGTGCGTACACACACAAAGTACTTATACATATGTATGAGTACACACACGTGTGTGTCTGCGTGACTGTGACAGGGAAACTACACATGGGAAAACTCAATGAGTAGTGTAGAAACAGAATACCAAGAAGAAAAAGTGACGTTTAGAGATGTTAGGCTCCCGAGGAGAAAAATGAGTAGTGCTCTAGACTCAAAGTTGTGCTGCGTGTTAGGGTGGATGCAGACTGATGCACTCCTTGGCTTTGGGGAGGAAATGAACATTGACTTATACTAGGTGTTTCAGAAGAACAAATGAGGATGTTTAAGGTTTAGTGGGGCATTTAACCTTCCTCTGTAAGCAGTTAGGTGGAGCTCAGGAAATGTAAGTTCTCTGAGTATCTAATACAGGTACAATCCTCATGAAATAGTCACTCTTGTTAGCCCTGTTCACAAATGAGAAACCTCGCAGAGTCAGCTTTGGTCCAAGGTGCTCTTAACACTCGAATGCCTGCTTTTACTGTAGCGGTGGGTGAGGGGACTGAGACCAGGCAGAGAGAAGGTTCATCTTGAGGTCATGCTAGAAGTTCAGGTTTATAATGGCGAGAGGCTTCCAATAGGAGGGAGGTATCCACATTATTTTGTGGGAAGACAGCATATGGTTTGTCTTAGAAAAGGCTCGGAGAATAATTTGGCCCTTAATCTCAAACCCAGAAAAGGAAGCACAGTGCCTGGAAGCAGATATTCAGCTTGGCATAAATGGTATGTAGGCCTCGATGACTATTCTAAACAGTGACAGCCTTCCTCCGACGTTGTTCTTCTTCCCATTTAATTGCAATATCCCCACAGAGATGTTGTTATCTAGATATTACAATAAAGAGATTGAAGCCTGGAAAACATTTCAGTCACCTGCATGATCACATGCATAGCATATAATAGAATACTTCAGAATCCAGGTCTCTGATTCCCAAAGCCCGCTCTGTCTTGTTTATCGGACTGCTTCAAAAGTTAGGCATCATCAGACTCAAGGGAGGTTGGTATTGAGGTCTTGAAGTTCCATATGAATGTGAATGCTATGAAACATAACTAATTGAAAAAATTCTCAAACAGTAATATGGAAAAATCCCAGGGGAGCTAGTTAAAATGTAGATTCTTGGTATCTGTCAGCTCTTAATTCAGTTGGTCTCTGATGGTACCCAGGAATCAAATGTGCATTTTAATAAACAGCTCAGGTGATTCTGGTGCAGCTGGTGCTTGAATCCCACTTTGAAAAACATTCCAGCTGCTTAAATTCTCTTAAGCCAGCCTTCTGGTTCTGATAAAGTACATCTTGAATGTCTGACAACTTAGGAGACTTTGGAAATGTTTGAATCAAAGGATCACAGATAAAGGGGAATTTTCCCAGAAAGCTAGGCAAACATGCCTGGTTCAAGATGGATTCTGTAAGAACTGACAGGTGAAACCAGACTTCAGTTTGGCCTTGGAGAAATCAGTCATTCCAAAGAGCATTGAAAGAAAGAGAAAGGTAAAGCGGTGGAAGCTGTACATTGTGAAACTGAGTGCTCAAATGCTCGTTCAGTAATGCAGTGGTTGTCTCTGCCCTCCATCCGGGTCATCTCCTGTAGAGAGCTCTGCTGGACCTTCATCATCCCATCCTCCTAAGACCCTGGACAGGATCAGGCTACTTTGTTTCTTGCTGTCATAAAACCACATTCTTACCCATTAGCATGCTCATTCAGTTTGTAATGATACAGTAACTAGGGTGATTATTCAGTTTTTGTGAATGATAGGTAACTTGGTCTGCTGGGAGTACAGGCTTGGGCTGGTGATAAAAAAAAACTTGGGAGAATCAGAAAGGCAGCTTGCTGACCACGAAGTCAAGCCTATTAAGATTTACCACTTGGACAAAATGATAGGTTTCTTCCTGTCAGAGTGTACAGCTGCCATAGTATATGTGTGGACAGAGGATAATACGTCCTGTGTCATCTTTGGCAGGGGTTTGTATGGTAGAAAAATAAGGATGCTGTTGAACTGACCACCCCTGAAGACTCAGGGGAAAGAAACTAAAGCATTGACAGTTGATAGGCGTATGAGTGGAGAGGGTGACCCACAGGAACTTGATAACACCTAGGAGGCTTCATGTGCTCAGGAATCTTAAACATACTCAGTGAAGGTTTCTTTAATGTCGGCTGTGGGTAAGACTGAGACGGTTACTGACAAGTATTCATGTAGCAGATTGGATACTTACTGGGTCTCATGTGAATCAGTGTGCCAAGCACAGGGGCACAAAAACAGAACAAGGCATCTCTCCTACCTTTGGGAGCTTATGGTTTATAAGAGAAAGACGTAAGCGTTTGTGGAAACACACTGCAAGAAGCTAAGTTTCCTGCATCTCTGTGGGGGTCTGTTGGGAACACTCCTCATGATAGCAAGGATAGATGTCACCTCTGCCGCCTTTCCTGTTACTATGTGGGCTCCTGGGCAAGCTGCTTGCATTGGATGTAGATATACTGGGAACTCAGTGTCCTCTTTGTCTTCTATCTCTCTCATTAGGTAGAAGAAGCTGGCCAGGTGTTTCTGTTAATGAAAAAAGATTATCGAATCTCCCGAAATGTTCGCCTGGCTTGGTTCCTTAATCATCTGCATCAGACTGTTCAGGCCACACCCCAAGAATTCCTGGTATGTCCTAGTGACAGGTGGGAGGTGAGGGCATGGCCCAGAAGATCTCTTTTCTTTCCTTAGAGCTCTAAGGCTGGGAGGGGCGGTGGCTTTACCTGCAAAGTGCTTCCTTACAGAAAATTTGTTCATACTTTTTCTAGCTAGTGAGGCAGAGGATCTGTGGTTGGTTTATTGCAAGTGGAGCCAGTGGAGGGTCATTTTGGATATAGGAGGCAGGTCTAGGGAGCACTTCATATAGAGGATCCCCTTGGACTGCATAGCAGTACTTTAGGTTGCTGTTAGGATTGTGTTCGGTTTACAGATGAAGACACTGATGTTAAAGAGTTGAGTGCTTTTTCTGTAGCCTCACAGCTACGACGTGGCCAAACTGGGAGTCAAAGAAGAAAGAGAACTCTTCTCAACCTTTTTTTTTTTTTTCAGTATGTCTATGTCTGAGTGTATGTCACATGTGTGTCTGTGTGGAAGTGTATGTCTCATGTGTGTAAGTGCCTGTAGAGACCAGAAGAGGGCATTGGATGCCCTGGAGCTGGAGTTACAGGTGGTTGTGAGCCACCTGACATGGGGTCCTCTTTGAGAGCACAAGTTTTCTTAGTCACTGAGCTGTGATGTCTCCTGCCCATGACCCCTTCTTTCTCCTCCATCTTGTCAGCTTCAGTCTGAGCAGGAGTTGGAAGTCCTCAGTGTTTTGCCCCCTGGATGGCAGCCAGATGAACCAGTGGTCCCAAGGCCCTTCCTTCTTGTCCCTTCCACACGGGTCACCTTCCTGGCTTGGCAGTATCGTTTTGTTATTGAGCTGGACCTCAGCCCATCTACTGGCATTGTGGTAAGTGGTTTGAGGGGAACAGTAACAGAGATGGAATGATGAGAAGCAGGGAGAGATGGGAAATGAAAACAACCTCAGCCTTATGGGAAAAGACAAGCCTGTGAATGCATGATGGGTGTTCAGAAACAGAGCCTACTCCGTGTCCACGGGCACAGTCGATCATAAGAATGGGGTCCTGCTGGTCCCGGAAGCCTGCTTATTTCTATACTCTGCTTAGAGCTGCTTTGGACACTCTTGTGAGATCTCTCTCTCTCTTCATTGCCCTTAGGATGACTCCACGGGGGAGATCTTGTTTGATGAAGTTTTCCACGCTCTGTCCCGTTGTCTGGGCGGGCTGCTTCGGCCCTTCCGAGTGCCTGGATCCTGTATTGACTTCCAGCCTGAGATCTATGTAACAATCCAGGCCTATTCCTCCATTATTGGCCTGCAATCCCACCAGGTAGTGTGTCTTTTCTCCACGCTTGTACCTGCAGACTGAGTTTCTGATCTAACCTGTTGAGACAACGCCCTATCCTGTCCCCACTGTTTGTACCCAGGTACCAGGTCCTCAGTTTTTCGGTCCCTCCCCCATCCTTCTCATTACACCTAGTGTGTCTGTGTCTGTGTCTGTGTGTCTGTGTGACTACACCTTGTTGGTGAAAGTCAAAGGACAGCTCATGGGAGTCAGTTCTCTCCTTCTACAAGCATGGGACTCAGGCCGTCAGACTTGGTAGCGAGTATCTACCTGCTGGGCCATCTAGCTCTCTGTCCCCCTTACCCCCTTGGCAGAGTCCCATGTCGCTCAGGCTAACTTTGAGTTTGCTGTGTAGATGACCTTGAACTTCTGATTACTGCTTCCACTTCTCCAATGCTGGGGCTTGGAGGGTGTGAGCCACCCAGGGCTTCACGCATGCTCAAAGGTACTCTATCCATGGAGCTACAGCCCCAGCCTCTGCTGGCTTCTTGAGCGTGCATCGGATTTACTCTGGCAAGTCTCCCCTTGGTTGGTTGCTCAGGTCGTAGAAGAGCTTTCCTCTGGTTAGTTGGCATTGGTTAGTTAGACACATACTTCTCTACCCATCCTGTAAACATCTTTGGTGTCTGGCCCTTGACTGTTTTCTTTGCTCTCACGCCCCCCCACCCCTGACACACACACACACACACACACACACACACACACACACACCTGGTGAGGACCCCAACCCTCACCTTCCCCACCAACTCCTTTAGTTCTGTGAAATGGTTTCTGTTGTGCTGACTCCTGTGAGGAGCCCAGGACACAATCTTTTAGGATACTCTTGTGGATTCTGAGCTATTACAATCCCCAGAAACATAATTTATTTTAACGACAGAAAAGGGTTCTTTTCTGAGGGCCCCGTGCGCAGTCAGGTGTCATGCTGACTGCTCAAGTCATGGAACGGTTTCGGATAGCAGAGCAGCCTATCGGAAAGCATTCCTTCTGGAAAATGTCCAGATCTGTTACTGAAATACTTGTTTTTGGCTTAGATAAGCGTTGGCCCAATTTCCCCTCATCTGCTCTTTACCACCCTCAGTTCACTGAAATCATCCCTTATGGCTATAGTGTCACCCTCAGCAGTCAGATTTTTCTTTGAGTGTTCGATGCCAAGAACAGCACCTAAAGGTCTGAAGTGTTCAGAGAACAGTTGGTACTTGCCAGGTGTCAAGGCAGGACTGCCAGCCCTCTGCCCGAGTTTCAGGTGTCTCCTAACAGCCATTAACTGGTGCTTGGAGGTTGTACCTCCCGACGGAGGCCTGGCTCTGCACACACCCATAGCCATCAGGAAGAGCATGGCTGTTAGGTCATCATTCACATACTATTCCTCTTGACTGGAGCCTGAGCCATACCATGTCTAGGCTAAGTCCTGGGGGCTCAGATAAACCAGATACTGCCTGTCCTGATGGAGTAGTTAAGAGCTTAGGAGGGGAGCCATTAAAGGAGATAATTTCAACTGAGTATGATAAGGGCACTGATAGGTTTTGACACAGACACTGTGAGAACACCAGTGGGGAGCATCCAACAAAGCCCAGTCTTTCAGACAAAGGCACACTGAAACTGAGCCTTGTTTTTGGAGA
This sequence comes from Peromyscus californicus insignis, assembly GCF_007827085.1. Taxonomy (NCBI): domain Eukaryota; kingdom Metazoa; phylum Chordata; class Mammalia; order Rodentia; family Cricetidae; genus Peromyscus; species Peromyscus californicus. The sequence continues at coordinate 35,127,092 of NW_026294573.1, forward strand.
CAGGATCTTGCTAAATAAACCTGGCTGGCCTGGCACTCTTTATTTTCTGCTTCAGCTTTACAGATGCTAAGATTACAGACATGTACCATCATACCTGGCTGTGTGTGTGTGTGTGTGTGTGTGTGTGTGTGTGTGTGTGTGTGTGTACTAAGGATTGAACCTATGGCCTCATTCATGCTGAATAAATGCTCTACCCTTGAGTTATATCTCCAGTTCTCTTTTTATATTTTGTATTTTGTAATGGGATCTGACTAGATTTTCCATGCTTTGAAGTCACTATATATCTTTGACCTTATGTACGATCCTTCTGCCTCAGTCTTCCAAATAGCTGGGACTGTAAGCCTGTACCACAAGTCCTGGAGCATGAACTGAGGCATGAGGAAAAAAAAAAAATAATTATTTGAAGAAGGGGAAGTGGGGTTTTCAGTCGAGTGACCAGTGGTTGGGATAATTAGCCATAGGTAGAAGGGAACCACAAAAGTTTTGATTTGTACAAAGGGAAAAGTCATTTGTTTGTGGCCAGTATAGGGGAGAGCCTTCAAGAGAAGAACAGGCTGTGAAGATAATTGAAGTGTGGGAAAGAGGGTGAGGCCCAGACAAGGACAGCAACTGTAGGCAAAGAGGATTTTTCTCTCTGTAGTTGCTGCAAACAGTATCCTACTCCAAAAGAAAAAACAGTAAGGGCCAGTGAGGTGACTCTAGTTAAATGATGCTTGCCACCATGCCTGAAGACCTTTGATCCCCAGGACCCACAGGCTAGGAGAGGACCAGCTTCTGCAAACCACCCCCACCCCCCACCCCCCTCGCAAAAAAAGTTAAATACATAAATTAAAAAAAAACTTTTCAAAAACGTTAAATCACATTTTTAATATATGTCCACTGAAGGAGATTTGAAAGCTACCTTAAAATATAAAGAAATAACAAAACCTACCCATAATGTAATACTCAAAAGGTATTATTGTTGTTTCTTTGTAGTCTAACTGGGTTAATCCTCCCTTACCATATCTCTTCATCCAAAAGAGGAGGGAAGGCCGTCATGTACCTTCCAAATAGATGGCTCATGTCCTGTGGTTTTGTAATAAGAACATTGTCCCATGTCAAAAAAAAATAGGATTTTTAATGACAACTTTATTTACTTATTTTTTGGTAGGATATCTTTTGAGCAAGATCTCAGCCCAGAGTGGCCCAACGTATAGTTGTACTCAACGTGTAGCCCAGGCTGGCCTCAAACTTTTGATCATCTTGCCTTGTCTTCCTGCTGGGATTATAGGTGTATACTGCTGCTTCCAGCTGTGAAAACTTAGGGTTTTATCCAGATGTATTTCAGTCTCCTGTGGTCCTAAACAGTAGGAGTACATTCTCATATTTCTGTGGTTCCAGATCCTGACATTTCTCCTTCTGTTTACCATCACACAGACCCGAAGAACAGTCGTCCCTAGTCCCTTCCCCAGTCAAAAGCAGGGACAAAGAAGCAGAAGTGGCTCTTTGGCAGGAGGACAGGGAAGGATGAGGGCAAAGGGATCCTGAGGCCCACATAGGGACTGCAGGCCCATATGCAGTCGGCACTTACTCATGGTTGAACTCAAAGGAGAAGGGCCCACAGAGAATGCATGAGACATGAAAGGTGCAAGGTGATAAGATTGGCTTTGGGGAAAAAGAGGAGGAAGAGAGAGGAGCCGTCTCTTCAGAGCCTTGAAGAAAGAGCAAGAGCATGGGCGGGGGTTCACCTGTAGCCACCTTCAAGGGCGACCGTCTGAGGCCTGCAGAGTGGTGCATCCTCTAGGTCAGTGGGTTCCTAGTGGCTGACTCACTTGCTCCCTAAAGAAGAGTGGGAAGTATCTGCTAAGGGAAAGAAAGGAAAGGATTTTCCTTGAGGGGGAATAAAGAGTTTGAACTTTAAGCAGAGAAAGGATCCAAAATAGCTTGTATGTGAAGTATATTTAAGGAGAAAAAGGAATAAAAGGGCATGGGTTAGAATAAGAAAGACTTTGCCAGGCAGGGAAGAACAAGTTTACAGATAGAATTCCATAGGCCAACATGGAAGGTACTAGAAGGTCCTAGGGCTGCCTTAAAGGAAGGGTGGGGAGTGAGAAGCCCAGAGTATAGGACTACGGACATAGGGACATTGTGACCCTAAGTTCAGGTGGATAGTGACCTGAGCTCCTGAGCAGGATTGCAGTGTTCTGGGGTGAGGATGCTGGTGTAGACTGAGGATATGAAGTTAGACTTCAGGTGCCTGTTGAACAAAATGTCAGAACTCCCTAAGGGGAGATGTGCAGAAGAATAGAAGTGTAGTGCCCAGTGCTCTGCCCACCCCATCTCAGCCTGTCCCTTGTGCTTCTCAGGTTCTGGTGCAGGGTTGCCTTTTGGACCCTTCCCAGCGGGAGGCGTTCCTGCAGCAGGTGTATGAACAGCTCTGCCTCTTTGAGGATAAGGTGGCCACCATGCTGCAGCAGCAGTATGAGCCCCAGAGCCAGGTAAGTGGGGAAGAAAGGGGCCGTGGCCATTCAGAGAAGAGGAGAAGAGCTAAGGACAGAGGGCGAAGGGGAGCCTTAAGTCCACTAGACAGGGAGAGCAGAAAGGGTTAAGACAAAAGACAAAGTGACAGAGGCAGCTCGGGTGGAATCCCCCACACCACAGACTCGTGCTGGGAGAAAGGATGAAGGCTGTTGGCCTGTGCGGGTTTTTGTTCGGTTGGTTGTTTTTTTTGTTTTCTTTTTTTTTCTTCTCCAGTCCTGGGTCTGGAAGTGATCATGGGCAGCTTTGATCACTATTTAGCATTCTGCACAGTCCGGGCAAAGCTGTTTGGCTTGCTGGTGTGTTCTGCCTCGTTACTTTGGAGACTGGAGAAGTGATTGTACAAATCGGATCTGATGACTGCCCTGTGTTTGGCTGGTTGGGAAATACTTGAGAAGAGTGATGGGGAAATGGGGGAAGGGAGCTCTCTTGGTGGAAGGTGGGGTCTGATCCTTGAGATGGTGCGTTGCTCCCTTCAAGCCGTCTGAGACTCAACACCTTAGCACATGCTGGGCGTGAGGACACAGCAGAGCTCAGCTGCAGAGTCCAGAACTTGGGGTACTTAGGATACACCTGTCTGACCTGAATACTGTTGGGCTCTGAGTTCCGGTTTGAGGGCTCAGTGTCAACTCAATGGTAGACCACGTGCCTGGCACGTGTGAGGCCCTAGGTTCAGTCTCCTGCACCAAACAAGAGACAGAGAGGAAAATCTGGTTTTGCTCTAGAAGGGGTAGCAGTACTGACTGTGCCATTTCTTCTTTTCTGTAATTTTGGGCCAGGTAGAAGACCAGTCCCCAGAATCAGGGGAGTCCCTGGGACGGAAGATAGGAGTCTCCATGGTGACAGCTGATCTTGGGCTGGTCAGTATGATTCGTCAGGGCATCTTGGCGCTGCAGTTGCTGCCCTCAAATTCTAGTGCAGGTCAGTCGGAGATATACTGGTGTAAGTGGGACATGGGTTCAGAAAGAGTAGAGCGTTGTTGGCAACGATTGAGGTTTCCCCAGAACTAATGAGCCCCTAGTTTGCAAACTGCAGGTCCTTCCTGATGGTTTTCCCAGTGCCCTCAGCACTAGCAGAGACCTGATGGGAAGGCCACGGTCTAGGAAATCTGTGGGGAGGAGCACCTAAGGGAGAGCAGGGGGAAAGGGGCAGAAGAAAGGTGCTGTGGGCAGACGCAGGGCTTCGGGGCACTGTCGGTTAAATCTCCCTTTGGCTGGAGGAGCCACCGTCTCCAGGGCTGTCCCCTTTCCTGCCTCAGGTATCATCGTGATCACAGATGGGGTCACCAGTGTCCCTGATGTCGCTGTGTGTGAGACCCTACTGAACCAGCTCCGCAGTGGCACTGTGGCGTGCTCCTTTGTGCAGGTGAGGACTTGCTAGGAAGGAGGAGTGGGAAGCAGGGTCTCTCACGAAGTCAGGAATGGCCGGTTACTTTTTTACAGGCGAGATTTCCCAAGTGAAGATGATGACATGGTTTCCTGGGGAGGAGGTGCCAGGTCTAGAGCAGGGTAGGTGACAGTGGTGGGAGAGGACTCTCATTGTTGTCGGTTTTCCTCAGGATTTGTCCCCTTTTCTTAACGTTGTGGGGAAAAGAGTGGAAACTTTGAAATCGTCAGTTCTAATCCCACCTGCCCACGTAGTTCCCGCTTTAGTTGCATGGGTCAGAAAACCCAGCTCAGACTAGCTTAACCAAAGTAGGAAGGGGAGCCCTATTCAGGACACTACCACTAATTTGGATGGGTAGACTTGCAGGGCAGGGAGCAAGAGCTATAGGAAGCAAGGCCTGAGGGTAGACATAACCAGGGCGTGAAACACCTATTCTGCTGTGTAAAGAAGTTTAAGTATAATTCACTGAGTGATGAAGGTTTGTGGAAGGAAGTTGAGCTCCTGTTTTACACACACATTTTTACTGCTTGGTGGAATAAAGACAAGATAACATTCAGATCTGTGCATACGTTAGTGGTGCCTGTAGTTCAGTACTACATCACAGTGAGGCACATTGCCTTGAGAGTTAAGCTTGCCAGGTGGAACCTTGGCATTGCTTATTAGCTCTGTGACGTTGGGCACATCGCTTTCTCTCTAGGTGCGATTTCTCTGTCAAAGGAGATTGTAAGAGTGCCTACCTGATGGGCGAGCTCATGCATTTAAAGTACATAGGGTGCGCAAACTTGGGTCATAAAAGGCGGCTCGTCGTGGCAGTTGGATACACAGCTCCTGATACTGAGGAACTAGCAGGAGTTGAGAGGTAGAGATTTTAGATTTGTCAGGGTGCATGTGCTGATTGAGAAGAGAGGAAGGTCTCGGAAGAGCCCCAGGGAACACCAGCAAGGAATGAGGGGCCCTGGTCTGGAGAGTGTGATGTCAGAGAGTCGGAGGTTTGGAAGGAAGGGGCGGTTAACTTAGTGAGAGGCAGCAGAGAGATCACGTGGAGTGAGGAATGAGAAGTGCCCTTTGGACTTGTTGATTAGGTTGTTCTTGAGCCATTTCAGTGAAGAGGTGGTGCAGGAAGTGTGGATTGCAGCGGACACAGAGGAAGAGATAAAGACAGAGGCTGATGTGGGAAATTTGGCTGAAGTGAGGAATAAGAGAGAATAGTAGCCAAAAGAAAATAAAAGGTGGACCAGGGTGTGTTTTTTTTCTGTTTGGTTTAGTTTGCTTTTTAAGGTAGACACTTAAACATGGTTCTTTTATCTCATTGCCATATAGTCGTCACTGCATAGTGACAGGTTTCAGTCATTGTCATACAAGTAGGTATTTCATATGCCTTGGCCACATTCACTCCTGGCCCCTCACGTCCTCTCACCTCTCACTTATCCTTTGTTCCCTCACTGCCCTTTCTTCTTGATGTCATCATAGATATGCAAATGATTTATTTATCTGCATAAACTCTAGAATCCACAAATGAGAGAAATGAAATATTTGCCTTTCTGAGTCTGGCTTTTATTTCACTTAATGTGATTACCTTCAGGTAGGTCAGTGTTCCTCTCATAAGCAACATAATTTAGTTCATCACTGAATAAAGCTCCATTGTAGGGACTGGAGAGATGGCTCAGTGGTTAAGAGGACCCAGGTTCAATTCCCAGCACCCACATGGCAGCTCACAACTGTCTATAACTCCAGTTCCAAGGGGTCTGACCCCCTCACACAGACATAAGTGTAGGCAAGACACCAATGCACATTAAACAAACAAACAAAAAATTCCATTGTGTATGTAGACCTCATTTTCGTATCCATCTCTCGTTGGACACCTAGGCTAACCGTCTGACTTGGCTTTTGTTAATATGGCTGCAGTGACTGTAGAAGTACAGTTGTCTCTGTGGTGTGTTGACTTACTTAGAGTTCTCAGGGCACATACCTGGGGGTTGTCAAGCTGGGTCACATGGAAGTTATACTTTGAGTTTTTTGAAGACCTTCCATGCTGATTTCCGTAGTGGCTGAACTAATTTACATTTGTGCCAGCAGCATGTGAGGGTCCCCTTCTCCCAGCATTCTTATTGGCATTTGAGGTCTTCTTAATGATAGCCATTCTAACTGAGAGAGATAGAATCTCTATTATTTTAATTTGCTTTTTTGTTTGCTTGTTCATAGTTCTAAGGGGTCATGGTGTCTGAGAAGGGTTTAAAAATTAGGGGAAAAAACAGAAAAAGGATCTAATAGTCCCTAAACTGACAGGAAAACATTGAGTCTAGAAACAGATGGGACAATTCTTTTTTTTTTTTTTCTTTTCACTTTTTTTGTTTGTTTGGTATGGTTTGGTTTGGTTTTTCGAGACAGGGTTTCTCTGTGTAGCTTTGCACCTTTCCTGGAACTGACTCTTATAGCCCAGGCTGGCCTCAGACTCACAGAGATCCTCCTGGCTCTGCCTCCCGAGTGCTGGGATTAAAGGCGTGCACCACCACCTCCCGGCAATGGGACAATTCTTTATGAGCAAGTGTCATTTTTTTTCTTTGAGACTAAAATTTAGAAGTTAAAATGCATATAAATTCTACCAAGGGTCTCTGCTTCCTCTCAGAAGTAGAAGGTGATGGTAAATACATAAGGAGGGAAAGCCAGCTTTGGGAAGAGGGAGCTGTTTTGAGGACAGCCCTAAAGAAGTAGCTGGTGGGGTGTTGTGTTTTGATAGGAGCAGTCTTCACAGTTTCCTTCACTAAGGCATCAGTGTAGACGTGTGATGCTGGCTGGGATTTTGCAGTAAGAACAGAAGAAAATAGAGACTTGGGTATTTGACAGTGATGCTTTCGGAATTGCTTGATTGTGGTGTCCAGGCTGGACTGGGAAATGAGGGTCAGGATGATGCAGATAGGCTTGGAGACAGCAGAGGCCAAATACCTGGCAGACAGTCTCAATGAGGTCAAAGCGCAGCAGGAAGAGGGTGGAAGGGAGCTCGAGGGCTGTTGTACTGTGGGATGTGGCAATTTGGAATTGCAAAGGTGAATTCATTCCAAGTGAAGCCAAGGGCCGGTGTGTAGACAGCTGCAGATGCGTGGAAGAGCGATGGAGGTTAGGAACCAAATGGCCAGGAAATCCAGTGAGTCACGTAGAGCTGGTCCGCAAACATTTCCTGCGGAGGTCAGGCAGTAAATATTTAAACTTGGCGGGTCTCTGTTTCATAGCTGCTTGGCTTTGCTGTGTAGTGTGAAAGCAGCCACAAAATGCAAAATGAATAGGTGTGGCTGTTCACAAAACCTCATTGACAAAAATAGGTTGATTTGGCCTATAGATTAGAAGTGGTTTGATCTACAGCTGTGGTGTTGGTATTACCGAAGCTTATTTTCAGTGCAGGCTCACAGGCCTCACACCAGACATATGCTTTAACAGAATCTCCAAGGCTTTCGGATGCACCTTAAAGTTTAAGAAACACTTTGTTAGCCGGGCGGTGGTGGCGCACGCCTTTAATCCCAGCACACGGGAGGCAGAGGCAGGCGGATCTCTGTGAGTTCGAGGCCAGCCTGGTCTACAGAGCGAGATCCAGGAAAGGCGCAAAGCTACACAGAGAAACCCTGTCTTGAAAAAAAAAAAAAAAGAAAGAAACACTTTGTTAGAAGTATAATGTCAAGAAGCCAGTGGAGCAGTTGCCAAAATCTGTAGAGAAGGGAGAAGGGTTTGGCCTGGAGGAACGAGAGGAGAGGATGGTATGGCCAGCTGGTATGGGTTTTAGATAGAAGGGCTGGGCTGGGCGGTGGTGGCGCACGCCTTTAATCCCAGCACTCGGGAGGCAGAGCCAGGCGGATCTCTGTGAGTTCGAGGCCAGCCTGGTCTACAGAGCAAGATCCAGGACAGGCACCAAAACTACACAGAGAAACCCTGTCTCGAAAAACCAAAAAAAAAAAAAAAAAGAAGAAGGGCTGAAGATAGGTGCAGGGTGGTCCTCCTGGGAGCGTTGTGGTCGGCCCGCTGTCCCTCAGTGTCTGGGATCCAGAAGCAGTAGTTTGTCTCTCCCATTCTCTTTCTTGGTCCTCTGGTGGAATAGGGTCTTTACTTACTCACTCTCTCCAGGTGGGAGGAGTTTACTCTTACGATTGTAGTTTTGGCCATGTGCCCAATGTGGAATTGATGAAGTTCATTGCAATGGCGACATTTGGCTCCTACCTGTCCACTTGTCCTGAGCCTGAGCCAGGCAACCTGGGTCTGACTGTCTACCACCGGGCATTTCTGCTCTACTCCTTCCTGCGTAGTGGGGAAGCCCTGAACCCTGAGTACTACTGTGGTAAGAGCAGGCCCTGTGGGTGTGGGAACGGTGGGTATAGAAGGGCCTTGGAGACGGTGTGACCCTGGCTCTGGGAGGACTGGGGTCTAACTGGGGCTGGCTTCTCTGGGACTCCTTCTCTCAGTGATTTCAGGGTAGCCCTCCCCTGTGTGTCCATCAGCTGACAGACCACTTCCTCTTTCCCCATCTCATGGACCCTCCAGGCTCTCAGCACCGCTTGTTTAACGAGCACCTGGTCTCTGCAAGCAGCAACCCTGCCCTGGCCTTGCGCAGAAAGAAGCACACTGAGAAGGAGGTGCCGGCCGACTTGGTCAGCACTGTGTCTGTACGCCTGCGAGAGGGCTACAGTGTCCGAGAGGTGACGCTAGCCAAAGGTAAGGGTCACTCGACCCTACTACTGTTTCACAGATTTCCGGTAACCTGTGTGTGTGCAGACCTGCCAGATAAAAGGGGACACCCGCCTACCACTCACCTAAGTGTCCCCATGAGAGACTCTGCTTGTCATTTAAGACAAGTGGGCTTTGAGGTGCTTTCAAGGCTGGGTTCTCCTAGCATGTCGTTCCCAGTTCCATCTCCTGCCCAAGGTAAACAGCCGAGGGGTGTGGTGTCCTGGACTTGGTTTTCACATCCCTCCTGTGAGCTTCCCTCGGCGTTAGTTGGTCGGCTGTGGTTCTGAGTGTATGGAACTGGCTTTGGAACTTTGGCCAGGCTCGAGTTCCATGAGATAGGTGAGGCTTTGAGTAGGACTGGGCCTGGAGTCCTGCTTCTTCTAACCCTCACTTACCCTCCTGCCCCTTGCAGGAGGGTCCCAGCTGGAGGTGAAGCTTGTGCTGCTATGGAAACACAATATGCGCATTGAGTATGTGGCTGTGGCACCCTGGCCCCTGGAACCTGAGGGCCCTCGAGTGACACGGGTAGAAGTGACAATGGAAGGCGGCTATGACATTTTACATGATGTGTCCTGTGCACTGAGACAGCCTATTCGCTCACTCTATCGGACCCATGTTATCCGCCGTTTCTGGAACACACTACAGAGGTAATCTCACTTGTGTAGAAAGACGGATTTGTGAGTCTGGGAGCTGGCGGGGAGGGACCCAGTGTACCAACCAGTTCCATGTCCAGGGTTCTTGGACGCCCTGAAGTTCCCTTCATCTGCCCAGCAGTTCGCTGTGGCTCAGGCTTGGCCCTTGTTCTACAGCATTAACCAGACAGATCAGATGCTTGCCCACCTTCAGTCCTTCTCCTCAGTGCCGGAACATTTCACACTTCCAGACAGCACCAAGAGTGGAGTGCCGCTCTTCTACATTCCTCCTGGCTCCACCACCCCGGTGAGTGGTCCTGAAACTCTGTAGCCCTTTCATGCCTTCTTGCCTGGAGCCTCGAACCACCCCTGTTCCTTCTCTCTTGAGTCTGAGGCACCAAAACCAGCTTTAGCCTTGAAAGCATCTCTCCTCTTCCTGCATCCTAAGGCCCTAGGAAAGCTATTAATAGAAAAAGAGGACCTGAACAGACCATCCTGGTAGATCGATGTTCTGCAGGGTGTTTAGGTGATGGTACCTAGCAGGCTGCCATTGCACTTGCCCCCATATCCATGTGGCATACTTGGGCCTCCCCTATCTACCCACTACCTGTTCTCCAACCACCACCAGCCATGTGAACAGCTTCAGTTCTGGGCTCTCTCCACTCGGCCTCCAGATGATGGCCTGGTACAGTGAGCACATGGACCTCATCATTAGATCTTGCCAGCTCTCAGCAGTTTTCCTCTGAAGTCAGCCATAGAAACTAAGCAGGGTCCGCTTTAAAGGGCTCTGCAGTCCCTTTCCGCTCAGTCACCCTAACATAGCCTTCTTGCCTTTGTCCCAGGCTGTCCTGTGTCTCTTAACCACAACCCAGTGCTGACTGACCCCCCTGAACTGAGTTTACCATAACTTCCTGTGTCTCTTAACCACAACCCAATGCTGACCCCCCTGAACTGAGTTTACCATAACTATTTGCTACTCAGAAGTTGTATTCTGCCTCTCTGCAAATGTTTTCCAAGGGCTGGCCTTTCTGTCCCCAGGTGCTTTCCCTTCAGCATAGTGGTTCCGACTCATCCCATGCCCAGTTTGCTGCCTACTGGAAGCCAGTGCTTTCCATGGATGCTAATTCATGGCAGAGATGGCTACACATGCATCGCCTAGTGCTAATCCTGGAGCATGACACGTGGGTACCCTCAGGCTCGGGCCATGGCTCTGATGGAGGAAGAAGCTGGGGAGTGGGGCTGGTGGGAAGAGTGCCAACTATGGCCAAGCCTTCCTGCTCATCAGCGTCCATGACCTCAGGGTCTAGAAGAGATTGGGGCTGGCAGCTCTGACCTCAGTCTCCCACCCTGTCCCTAGACCACTCCCTAAGCACTTGCACACCCCGGGCAGCAATGGGCGCTATAGCACTATCCAGTGCAGAATCTCACACTCCTCACTGACTTCTCTGCTTCGAGACTGGAGCAGCTTTGTGCTGGTTGAGGGCTATTCCTACGTCAAGCTGCTCTCCAGGTAGGCAAAACGGTATTTGCTCACCCTTCTCCACACCTCTTCCCAGTCTCTCCCTCTACCCTCAGACCTCATCCTTACTCCTGAAGCCCATTTACTGCCAGCTCAGGACTGCTCACTTGGTTCCATTTCTCCCCAGTGGTCCAGATCAGCCCCCATCCTCCTTCTACATGGTCCGCATCATTTCCAAGACCCCATGCATGGTTCTTCGTCTGGGGTTTCCAATTGGCACACCAGCCCAGGCCCGGCACAAGGTAAGCTAGACTCTGACTGCCCTGATTGACTACCTGAGGAGTTCTGGGGTGTAGATGAACTGTTTCCTCGGCCCTCCTGGCTCAGTAAGGAGAGGTGCCCCCAAACCGAGTAAGTCTTGAGGAACATGAAAGGGAAGGTTTCTCCTTAGCTGTGGATCCCTCATCCCAGACCTGGAGGGGTTGGGAGTTGGGGAGTCTGACTACATTTCCCCCACAGATTGTGTCAGGCCTGCAAGAAGAGATCCTGCGCCTTCGTTTCCCTCACCGGGTGCAAAGCAAGGAGCCGACACCCAAGGTGAAACGAAAAGGGTTAGGGGGCATTGGTGGGGGCAGCTCTCCATCCAAGTCACCTCCTACACTGGGGCCACAGCAGGCCCTGTCTGACCGGCCCTGCCTTGTGGTCCTTCATAAGCCACTGGACAAGCTCCTCATCAGGTCGGTATAGAGGATAGGGAGGCGGCTTCGGGGCCCGAGAGAAGGCTATGAGCAGAAATCAACTGAGGAGCTGCCCTATTCCCAGGTATGAGAAGCTGCCCCTGGACTACAGGGCACCCTTCTTGCTGACTCTGGAGCCACCAGGACCATTGCCCCTGGTGTCAGGCCGCTCAGCCTCATCTAGCCTCGCATCGCTCTCCCGCTACCTCTACCATCATCGCTGGCTGTGGAGTGTCCCATCAGGCCTGGCCCCAACCCTACCCCTCAGTGCCATCGCCCAGCTCCTCTCTGTTCTCACTGAGTACGTGTGCAAGCCAGCAGGGCAACTAGGGCCCGGAGAGGACAAGTGTAGGCTCTGGATTTGGACAGTGGCCTAAGCCGGACACTCCCCATCTCCAAACACCATTGTCAGTACAGAGTTCATGCAGTGGCCTTTCCACTCTGTACTCCCCCAGCTCTGCTAATTGTGGCCTCTGGTCCTACTTAGACCTGTACGCTCCAGGGAACTGCTAATCCGCACAGGCCTCCAGTGGACTTAGGTTGCATGACAGCTCCCGGGAGGTGGGCAGTTGGAGCACTGAACTGAATTTCCTCCCTCATCTTTCTGTTCTGTCCTGTCTTTTTGGGGCCTCAGGGTCCGGCTCTCTGAAGGGTTCCACTTTGCCTGTAGCGGGGAAGGAATCATCAACATGGTTTTGGAGCTTCCCGTTCAGGTGTGTGCCATCCCTCCTGAAACTAACCCCAAGGATCATCACAACCTTGGGACACTTCCCTCTCAGCTGGGTGGTGACCACTAGACACTGCCTCACTAGATCTAGGGACCAAGGCCTCGGGTCAGAATCAGTGGGAAGCAAGCCAGTCCTCTTGACTGCCAGGGTTTTGCCTAGGATCTCCCATTTATCCACAGAATGAACCACTGGGACAGGCTGCTGCTGAAGAGAAGCACACATGTGTTGTCCAGTACATCCTCTTCCCCCCGCACTCTACCTCCACTAAAGACAGGTGAGGCTCTGACCTCTGGGAACCACTGCATAGTCCCCTCCCCCAGGTCACCTTAATGTCTGGCTACCATACTCTAATATGACCTCTATCCCAAGCCAGAGCAGAGAGTTGCTTGTTTCAGGTGACCCATGCTGAGTAGATGCTCATCTACGTAGGCCATGCAGCTATCCTCAATGCCTGCCTTCGCATCCCTCCTGCTACCAGCTGTCACTGGACTTCTTCCAGGCTTAGAGCCCCTCCTCTTCCAGCTTCTCAACAGATGATGACAATGATGTGGAGGTGGAGGCCCTCGAGGGGGACTCGGAGCTCAATCTGGTCACCGAGGTGTGGGTGGAGCCTCAGTATGGCCGAGTGGGACCTGGCCCTGAAAGCTGGAAACACCTGCGGGACTTGACCTACTCTGAGATTCCTCGCGCTGTGAGTGACCCTCCGCTGCTCCCCACCTCCTCCCAGATCGCGCCTTGCTTGGAGGCTGTAGCCTGTGCACTTCCTTGAGAGCAGAGGTGGGAGCTAGGATGGAGTGAATCCTGTCATCTGCTGTTTCTCCCCTAGCTCCACCCACGGGATGCTGCCTGCATAGGCTCCCTGCTGACCTTTGAATACCTGACACAGCTGTGCCAGAGCAAGGAGTGGAGTCCTGTGCCCCCAGAGCCACGGGTCTCAGATGGTCAGTGGAGAGGGTGTAGCAGGGTAGGAAGATGGGAGAAGGCAGCCACAGATAGGTAAACTGCATCTCACCGTGTCCTATTCTTTCCTTCAGGACTGGACCAAGGAGGAGACAGCTGTGTCCATGAGATCCCGTTCCATTTTGACCTGCTAGGATTGTTGCCACAGTGCCAGCAGCTGCAGATGTTCTTCCTTCTGCTCTCCAGAGGTGGGTACACTTGGGAGCTACTCACCCTCACCTAAGGGGCCAGCAGACCTGGGCACCTCCGAAGATAGAAAGCAGGTCGGCCATTGTGGCAAGTGGCCGCAGGAAGGGCTTTGCTGGTCGGGGTGGAGCCAGGGGCATTGGCAGCGTTGCTGAGCGGAGTGTGTGTCGGGCAGAGCCAGAGGGCGTGTCTCTCGCCGAGGGGCCCTGTCCCACCAACGACATGGTGCTGTGCCTGCTGCACAGCTGCCTGGGGCAGGAGCTGAGTGACCGGGAGATCCCACTGACCCCCACTGACCAGGCTGCCTTCTTGAATGAGGTCCTGCAGCGGAGCCCCCGGGATCCAGGTGAGCTCCCCACCGCTTTCCTGATACCACACTTCAGCCCTGCCCTACCCCAGGGTGCTTCCCATCTTTGAGCTCTAGCCTCCTTCCCTACCCTTTCACCTCAGAGTCCTGACTCTGTGCTGGTCCTGCCCTGTCCCACCATCTCTACCCCATTATAGGTCCAGAAGGTCCTCTAGTGGGGTGCCACACGGTCCCGAAGGATCAAGCGGGCAGCAGTGCCCAGGCCGCTGGAGACTCCACCCTTCCTACCCTGGTCAGCACTACTGCTTTTCCCTGCGCGCTTACCATGCCACACCCTTCCGTCATCATCACACACCTTTGCCCGGGGTCCCTTCGCCCTTGACAGGGTGCTGTCGTTTCCCTCTGATCTGGACCTTTCACGCTAAACCTAAGAGGAACCGGGTCGGGGAGGAAGGGACTGGGACTTGGAATGTTCCTGGTAGATTGTCCTTACTTTCTGTTTGTCTCTTACAGAGTGTAGAGATTCCTGGACTCCTCAGGCCTTCCACTTCTGCCCAGCCCCCTCAGTGGCACTGCTATGCCAGACTTCTGAGCCCCCAGCATGTGTTTCTGATTTTTCTCCCAGCCACCTTCTCAGGTACCAGTGGCTGACCTTCCTCACTAATCCCACTGATATAAACCCTGGGGCTCCCTCCCCAGCCCACCAGAGAGCGCTAATAGGAACCCCTCTTTTCCTCTTCAGATGTTCAACATCTGTCTGCTTATGGCCTGGAGGCTTCCTTTCAAGAAGAAACAAAAGTGAAGTTTGGGGATTGCAGTGGCGCTCCCAGCCTGAAAGACCTGGGAGGAGCTGGGGCTAAGGCCACCAAGTCCCAAGTCCCCATCCTCAGTGTCACACTTGCTAGTGGTAAGGCTGCCGCCTGGAGTCATTTAAGGAGTTTGGGCTTGGGAAGCTGAGAGAGGGTGTGAAGACCATGAACACCTCTCCTCACAGACAGGACCCAGGACCCAGGAGAGCCAAGCCCGCCCTCCGGCCAAGACTTACCAGCTTACAGTGGGCGCCAGGCTCCCCAGACAGAGGGTACAGATGGGCCCCGGACCCGGTGTCCTGTCTACATCTATAGCTGTTCCCTGGAAGCACTGAGGGAGCAAATGGTTGGCTTGCAGCCTCCTCAAGCACCCCGAGATCTCATATTCCGGTGAGTGTACTCCATTTGGACTCTTGGCTTCCTCCAGCCAAGGCTTGGGTACACACTCAGCTGGGGACAGACAGGCTGTTGACAGTCAGGAGCTCAGCTTCTTAGCTGTGTCCCCCAACCCATCATCAGACACCCTAATCATGAATGCATTTGCTGAGGGTCTCTACATTCCTCTGGAGTGCGAATGCCTGAGGAGGCCAAGGTGTCACTTAGGGAAGTCTGCCAGGCTCTGTTTTCCCTCACATTCCAGGACTCAGTACCTGGACCACCCCTCCTCGTCCTCAGCCTGGATGGAGCCCAGATACAAAGAGGTAGCCACCCATTGTGCCTTGCTGCAGGAGCATGCCCAGCGGTGCTATGTCCGCGGTGAGCAGGAATATCCTACAAGGAAAGAGTATGGCTCTGAGGGTGGAACTAAGGGGTTACAGGGCTGGGGACTGGAAGGACAATGACAGAGCTGACCCTGTGGTCCATTCCACTTCCGTTAGGGCTGTTCCGGAGCTTGCAACAGGCACAGAGCGTGACCTGCCAGGATTTGCTGACAGCGGTAGACGCCTGTGAGGAGCTCCTACAAGAAGTAGACATCACCTCTTTTCTGCTTGCACTGTGTGGCCATACTTGGGGTTTGCCTCATGCACCCCCAAGCCCTGGTCCTCTCAGTCCAGGACCCTTCAGCAGTAGCATTGAAGAAGGACCAGAGCCCCGGGAACGAGCTCTTTTAGTTTCTGAGTCCAGGTTAGGACTGTTCTTGAAGGTGGTTGAGCAGGGTTGTAGGAGACACATTGACCAAGTCCCTCCAAGCAAGATCTTCCACCCGAGAAGTAGTGCATCCGCTTTGTCCGCTTGGCTCTGACAGCGGTCCCCCTCTCGGGCCTACCCCGTCTCTCCTGATCGACTGTGTTCTGATTAGCTGAGTTAGGGCTAACCCATTCCCAGCAGTGAAAACAGAAATTTTCTGCTCTCTTCCATATTAATCGTAACGATTTCCCCAGCTCATGTGAGTGTCAGTATAGCACAAAACTATCTGTTGATTACTGAGTCCCCACAGTGGGCCTCCACAGGTCCTTGCTGAAAGGAGGCTGGAGGGAAGGACAGAGGCAGGAAGGCTGTTGTCCCGTTAGCTTCTACAGTGTGTTGCTGTTGAGGAAAAAAATAACTCAAATACTGAGGGTGCCAAGGACTCCACCCCAGTAAGTGCTCCGGAGCCGCAGACCCTACTTTCCGTGACCTCCTTTAAGTGAACACTTCGTTCCAGCATGCTTTGCTCCTCCTGTTCTCCATTTACACTGAATGATACCACCCTCCACGAGTGATGCGATTTGCTGGGGGCACCTTTATTCTAAGAAAGGTGGAGGTTAGAGCCCAAGGGAGAGGGTTGATTTCCTCATGACCTCCCAAGCCATTGTTCTGACATGCTGTAGAGAGACAGTTGTGTGCTGCTCTAGCAGTTGCTGGTTCTTAACAGTCATGTGCTCCTTCCAACCCCAGTGTAGAGACTGAGGACCTAAGTGAGCCTGAGTTTCCGAGCACCCGTGTCCCCGGAAATCCAGACCCTGGTCCGGAGATTTCTCTGACGGATGTCTGCCAGCTTAGAGGAGAGGCACACGATGCTCTTCACGGCCTCATCCAGGTGGGAACTTGGAAGAGAGCAGAAGCAGGTGGAGTCCTGCTTATGCGGCCCTCAGATTCTTCCCGGGATTGAGGATGGGCATGAGTCCTGGTCTAGTGAAGGGAGTAGTGTCCTTTAAGGGGTGCTGACGTCATAGCCTCCTTCTAAACCCACAACAGGAGAAGTTCCTGGAGATCAGTCGTCTCCATTTCCGCACAGTGCCCTCCAATCCCCACTACTTCTTCTATTGCCCCCCATCCAGTCGGCGAGAGGTGAGCAGCTTTCCTCCTTTCCTTCCTCGTGCCCCGACCCAGAGCCCCAGAGGAACCCCCATCCCATCTGAGTCCTTTTGAGTATTGGATGTCCTGCTTTGATTACCTGCCTTTTCCCCTCCCCAGGATGAGGGACCCCGAGACACTGTAGACAGAAAAGTCAGTGACCTGGAGTTTTCAGAGGCTGAGCTCGTGGGAGAGGAAGGTGTGTGAGCAAGTGGGTCAAAATGGCATGGCTGTTTCAAGCCACGATTCAGTGGTTCTCCACTGCTGTCCTCTCCTGTTGACCACATGTCTTATGCTGCTAGGGGACACATCTGCCTGCTGTGTGGTCACTGAAAGTGATCCGGAGCTGGAGGTGGAATACCGTGAGAGCCGCGAACCAGACCTAGGGCCTGCTGGGCTAGACTCCGCATCACTGTCAGATGCAGACACTGTGAACCCTGATGAAGACTCCTTCAGTATCTTAGGGGGTGACTCACCCACTGGGCCTGACAGCCTCATGCATGACCTGCCACCCCTCTTCCTACATCTCACATGCTCCGTGCGGTTGCGTGGGCAGCACAGCTCAGTGCCTGTTTGCAGCCTGCCCACCTGCCTGGGTGAGTTTGGAGGAGCCAAGAGGAAGGCCAAAGGTCCTCATATGGCTTGTTTGCCTGCCTGCCCTTGAGGACAGGGGAGCTGGAGAACCTCGGAGAATGACTTGGTATCACTTAGAACTTGGGAAGCTATACTTTTTCCAGGACACCCAGGAACCCCTAATTTTACCTTTCTCACAGCCCAGGTGCTTTCCAGTCTGGAGGGACCCCCAGTTGGAGGCCGAGTCCCCTTGAGGGACCTCAGTATCACTCTTGATGTCTTTGTGTTGACCTTGCCCCTAGAAGTGGAACTCCCCCAAGCCTCAGACCCTCAACACCACCGGTAAGGCTTGGCAGGGTCTGGGGCTTTTTGGAATAAGACCTTGGGGACCCTAGGAGGATAGCAACTCCTGATCTTTGAGTTTTGCTCCCACCCTGTTTAGGTCAACATCTGAGAGCAGTGCTTCGTTCCCGCGGTCCCCAGGGCAGCCATCATCTTTAAGGTCAGATGATGGCCTAGGGCCCCCACTACCACCCCCAGAAGAAGAGAGGTACATCCTTATCTCCCTCTCAGTTTCTCAATCCCCCTCAGTTTCATTCTTGGGAAACTAGTTTATAAACCTTTCTTCCACTTAGGCACCCAGGCCTGTCCAATTTGGCCACGCCCCACAGACTGGCTGTGGAGAGCACTATGGACGAGGTGAGAGCGAGTCTTCTTTCCTTCAGTGTGGGCAACAGTCCTCCAGCGCTGTGCCTGACACCCTTTCAGTCAGGTAAATGAGATGAGGTGCTGCTTCATCCTAGGACTGAGGCAGGCTTCTCTCAGTCAGTAAGGCAGACTGTCTTCTACTATCTTTTGGTTTGGGGTTGAGGTGGTGTCCCAGTAAGGGCTTGCCCCTGCATTCTGGCTGTAGATCCGCTGGTTGTTAGAAGATGAGATGGTAGGGGCACTCCGAAGAGGGGGCATCCCCCGGAGCTCTGCCCTACACCGAGCAGCTGCCCACATTCATAGCTCTTCGGGACGCTCTACCTGCCTTCGCCAAGCTCCTCCTCTGAGTTTTGTGTTTGGGCCAGAACGCTCCCTCACACAATTCAAGGAGGTAAGCCGCTCTCAGACCACTCGATGGTTCCCTGGGGGCTCATCCTTCCTTGAACCCCAGAAAGAAAGGCCTTCTCTTAGTTTGAGTCCACAGAATTTTCCCTCCTGTATCTCCTTGCCATATCATCTGTCCCTCTCCCGTTTGCCTGATAGCCCAGTTTCGTGGACAGTTACTCCACTTCCCACCTTGTTATTGGGCCTGCTGGACTAGGGAGGTGACTTAACCTTTTCTTACCTCAGCAGTGGTGATGCTACCATCTGCTTCTGTGGTAGTCAAAGTGTCAAGTGAGAAATCCTGCCTAACATGTGGTCTTGTCTCCTTCCCTAGGAGTTCCGACGCCTTCACCTCCCTGGCCATGTTCTCCTGGAGGATCCTGACAGTGGCTTCTTCTTTGTGGCAGCTGGCCAACAACCAGGTGGACTCCATGGGGAGCCCCCTTCAGCAGCCTGGGCTTGGCAAAGCCATGAAGACAGGGCTGAAGATGCTGAAGGGGAGGTACGTCTGCCCTGAGCACCAAGAGGTGTGGCAGTTGGCATGTAGCTGTATCTCAGTTCTGATTTCTATTCTTCAGGTCCTGATAGCCAGCCCCCAAGTCCCTGGCTCCCTAGAGGATTCTGAAGGCACCCCCCTCATCAACCTGCCCAGCTTGTCGCAGGGAGGTAAGAAGATGGGCAGCGTAGTCCAGGGACCGTAGCTCTCTCTCCTAGCTTCTGTTTCTACTGGCTGATCCTCAGCAGGATCCAGAGACACAGCAGGCATTTCTCTTCTCTATACAGGCAGTCAGCCTGGGCCTACCCGGGGACTGAGCCTTATGTCCAGTCAAGGCAGTGTGGACTCAGACCACCTAGGTAAGCTCAGAGTAGGGGTGGAGGACCCCAAGTTGATGGCAGCTGGGCTTAGGGCTGCATAGGGAAAGGCCTAGGTAAGGGTATCAGAGGACTTTCTTAAAGAGACTCTCAAGCCTGATGCTCTTGAGATTCAGATGACTCGGGCTCAGCTAAGGATGGGATAAATGTGAGCACATTTGACCCAGGTTATGACGGTGGCAGCAGTGGCTCAGACAGTGAGGGTCCCAGTGAGACCCTTGGGGAGAAAGCCCCCTTCACACTTCGGACTCCACCTGGACCAGCGCCTCCACAGACTTCACTGTCAGGCCTTCCTGGGCCCTCCCTGCCTGATTTCTGGCTCATCGTCAGGATACTGCAGGATCGTGTGGAAGTGTATGCACATGCACGGTATGTAGAAGCCATGGCCTGCACCGCAAAGCTATCGGCTTCTTGTGCATATTCACACAGTACCTCTCTCCAGGGTTAATAAAAGTACCTAAGGCCGGGCATGGTGGCGCACACCTTTAATCCCAGCACTGGGAAGACAGAGTTAGGTAGATCTCTAGGAGTTTCAGGTCAACATGGTCTACATTGTGTTTCAGGTCATCAGGGCTACAGTGAAACCCTGTCTAGAGGTGTGGGGTGGCGGCGGGGGGTGGGGGGGTGGGGGGGTGGATCAGTGTTTGAGAACTTTGGTAAGGATTGTCTGAGGTCTACTCCTGATCTTTCCACATCTAGGAAAAGAACATCACTCTTGAATTTATATTATTTATTTTTGAGCTAGAACTGGCCTGGAACTTATGTAGACCATGCTGGCTTCGAATTCAGAGCGATCCACCTGCCTCTGCCTCCTGAATGCTGAGTATAGACTGTGTGCCACCGTGCCCGGCACACTTGACTTACTCAGTGGGGTTGAAAAGTTGATGGGGATTATGACTTCTCCCTGAGCCTTAAAAGCATCCATAGTTCATAAACGTTTCCGAAGTTGATATTTAAAAAATAGGAGTGGTGGCTGATAGTTAACAAGTGTATGAACGTGTAAGTGCCTGTCCAGCATGTGCAGGGATCTACATAACAACTCTACATAGTATTGCCCTAACAGTGTGGATGAGGAAACCCAGTACAAAGAATTGAATACTTGCCCAGGTCACAGTCAGTGACAGAGCCAGGACTCACTTAAATACAGGCATCTGCTTAAATACCTGTTCTCAGAGGTGACACAAGAGAAGGCCACCATTTTGACCAAGCTTTGAGAATAAGCAAGGAGCATTGCTGGATGATGGGAGCCTCAGTTTAGTTCCATGAGGGAGCTGGCAAGGCAAGCATAGAGCCTAGGGCTCCAGAACTGCTGGAAATGCCCCTGTTTCCCCTTTCCAGGAAGCTCACTTCCTTTGTCCATGTTTCCATCCTTCATACAGTGTCCTTTGGCCCCCAGCACCATGATCCCGCCCCCTTAGGACACCTAAAGCTTCCTCCACTGCCGTTCTCTGTCATATCTGTCCTCCCTGCCTAGGAGCCTGATTCGGGAGGATGGCGGGCCTGGCACTGAGTGTCGCCACCTGCAGCAACTCCTGGTGAGGCGAGTTGGGGAGATCTGCAGAGAGGTCAACCAGGTAAGTCAGCCAGGGGCAGGACTCAGGCACTGAGGCAGAGCAGAAGAGGAAGGAGTTTCCAGGAACCAAACTTACAGAGCCTGGTTGTCTGTATCAGACTTAACAATGACGGAGACCTTTTCTTTGGCACCCCAAGTTCTGGAAAGCTGTTCCTCTCCCAATTCCCTACAAATGGGAAGGTTTTCATTCCCTGCCAGTGACATTCCCTGCCCTTAGGCTGTGCTAGCATTAGAAGTCAGTGAGCACCAGACACAGGGACCTGACTGGTGCTTGTGTAGAAGAGGCCAGATGGGCCTGAACAACCAAAGTACATGGATGATTTCAGCGTCAGCTGTGAAGAACTCTGTAGCGGAAAAGCGGCAGCTGCCAGGAGAGCACGTGACAGGGCTCTGACCCTGAGTATCTGGGAGGGCCTCTTGGATAAAGCAGTTTTGTTTTGCTTTTTAAATAACTTTTTAAAAAATTTACTTTACATACCAACCACAGCTTCCCCTCCCTCCTCTCCTCCCAGTGACCCCCCTTGCCCACTCTTCCTTCCCCTCCACTCCAGTTTTAAGTTGAGAACTGAAAGATGGTGACCAGCTTCTCATGAGGAACAACTGCTAGCTGGGTTTGCTCTCGGAGCCCTGAGCTCTGTTACAGTAGGATGCTAGTCTGACTACTGCTCCCTCATCACTGGTACCCTCATCACTGGTACCATCATTGGTGGTACAGCCTTTTGTTTTGTTTTGAGTGGTTCTTTATTTTGTTTTTTTCACTTTAGAAATTCAAAATTGTATTTCTGACTCAAGCTTCCCGTCCCTGGCCCATTGTTCTCCATGTGTTCTTCTCTCCAGTCCAAACCACCTGTATCACATTTTTCTCCATGCAGATTGAACAGTGTCTGAAACCATGGGCTCTGTGTCTCCTTGATGAGAAACCTGTTCCTTGGCTTTCATTTCACAGAGCCTAGAAGTAACCTTTTCATAGTACCAACATGGGCTCTTCTCCATGTTGCAGCATGCAAGGCTGATGCAGTATCAAAGCAGACTGTCCTTGACTGCCTCCTAGTCCTCAGGGCATCCATGTACTTTTGTTTCTGATACCGTGTATTATAGGTAGTCCAGGCTGGACTCTTTTTTTTTTTTTCTCTTAAATATATTTATTTATTATGTTGTTTATTTATTATGTTTACAGTGTTCTGCTTGCATGTATTCCTGCAAGTCAGAAGAGGGCACCAGATCTCATTACAGATGGTTGTGAGCTACCATGTGGTTGCTGGGAATTGAACTCGGGACCTCTGGAAGAACAATCAGTGCTCTTAACCTCTGAGCCATCTCTCCAGCCCCAGGCGGGACTCTTGATGCTCTTTTTGACCTTGGACCTCAGTAATAGTGGTCATTCTCTGTGGCCTTTCATCACTCCTGACCATCACCCACTTAGAAGGTATTTCGGTTTTCTGACACCTTGCTCCTTCTCTTAGAGACTGCTCCTTCAGGACCTTCATGACAGTCACGTTTGTAACTCCCTTCTGGTGGCCGAGAGTGAAGAAGATCTGTGGCGCAGTGAGACACCTTTCCATTCCCGTCAGCGGGCACCCCTGCCCAGTGATGGTATGATCACAGCCGGGAACCTCCCTCACAGAGCAGTGGCACTGCTGTCCTTTACCCAGTTCTCATGTGAGAAGCTAGAGTAGGAAGATAAGGATCCCTGACTTGGCTGCTGCGGGCTTGTCAATGACTTTCAAGAAAGCAGTTTCCCTGCCGAGATGGACTGGAAGCCAGATGAAAAGGCAGAGTGAAGACAGATGGCTGGAGCAGAGAGGGTGCTTTCAAGTCGGTCAGCAGAGAAAATGGATGTAGTGACGGAAGGGAGGTGTAGGCAAGCAAAGACTCTGAAAGGAGGTGCGGAATTGAGCTTGCTTCTGTCTAGTAAGGGGAAAGCCATACTTGAAGAATGTTGAGAATATTGGAGAAAAGAGATGGCTAGCTCCAGGCTGTGACCTGGCTTCATATGGCATGCCTTTGCCTGGCCTTGCCTTGATACCCAAAATAATCATCTTAACCTGTAGTTGTTTTTTTACTCTTTGGGGGCCCATCACCCAACTCCCAAATAAATACGTGGAGACTTATTCTTACTTATGAATGCCCGGCCTTAGCTTGGCGTGTTTCTAGCCAGCTTTTCTAACTTAAATTATCCCATTTCTCTTTAGTTTGCCTCTGGATTTTTTACCTTTCTTTATTCTGTATATCTTTCCTTCTTACTCGCTGGGTGGCTGGGTGGCTGGGTGGCTGGGTGGCTGGCCTCTGGTGTCCTCCTCTCCTTCTCCTTTTCTTGCTCCTCCCTCTTCCCTAGATTTCTCCTCCTATTTATTCTCTGCCTGCCAGCCCCACCTGTTTCTCTCTCCTGCCTTGCTATTGGCCATTCAGCTCTTTATTAGACCAATCAGGTGTTTTAGGCAGGCAAAGTCACACAGCTTCACAAAGTTCAACAAATGCAACAGAAAAGAACGCAACACATCTTTGCATCATTAAACACTCCACAGCATAAACAAATATAACACATCTTAAGCTAATATTCCACAACCCTAACCCAGCAGGGGGATAGACAGGTGAGGAGTGTGAGGGAGTGAGAAGTTGGCAGCCAGTTCCACAGGTAGGAGACAGAGGGGAGGAGTCTAAGACGCTATATAGCAAAGTTGGGCTTCTGATTGGCTGTCCCTCCAGACAGGCAGACACAGGGCTTCTTTGGGATTCCTGGGGTTTCTGGTCGTGGGAAGGAAACACTAATCTAATGGAGATAGTGATTAGAGTCTCCAGGTTGGGCTCCCTTCTCTTGCACCATGAGCTCTCAGGCCAGCCCACAGAAGAAAAGCCAATCCTGTCCTCTTCAGTTCTCCCTTCTGCTTTGAGACACCTAATTTTTAATATTCTCAGTCGTTTTTACCATTGTTAGAGAAGTATTTCTCTCAGCATATCCTGGGATGTTTCTCTGTGTGAAAGTAGAAACGCCATGATTAGCAGACTGCCGTGGTTTGGAGGGCGGTTTCTGCACATTGAGCCTGAGCCAAGACTACCACATACTGCCACATCAGGACTTGCAGCCGCCTGGCTGTAAGGCCGGTCAGCCTAGGCACAGCTCTTCCTTGTTTTAGTCTCCATGTATCCTCTGAAGCCCTTAGGAACTGCATTCTGGGCCAGAGTGAGCTGGGTAGCCTGTACATGCTGTCCCCTGACAGTAGTGTTTCTGGGAAATCGAACTGCTCCTTCATCCTTAAGGAAGTTCCCCGTTCACCTGGAAGTATGACAGGGAACAAACAGGGCATCGGGCTGTGCCCATGGCCCTTCCTCCATGCCAGCCTTCGGGCATCTTTCCTTCAAAGCACAGGAAGGCTACCCCCACTCTGCAGGTGGTGTACACAGACATCCAGAGCTTGTTTCTTTAAATGAGGTTCTGCTACAGCGTTTGGTGAAGACAGTAGCCTGTGGGGCCGCTGGCATGTGTTAGAACACATAATGTGTTCTGATAAACCGGAATCCTTTGGCCTCGCCTTTAGGATTGCTTTTGTTGACGTCTCTCCTTAACTCCGTCCAGTCCCCTGAAGACAGTCCCAGAAGCCTCTGCACCGTAGCCTAGCCTCCTCAGAATGTGCCTGTGCCTAGCTCATCCTTGCTACCTGTGTTCACCTTTCCTTAGGAGAATGTCAGGGGTGAGGAACGAGGAATACAAAGTCTAGGGTAAGGAGGCAGAGGCCTGGATTTCCTGTTTGTCACCGTGCTGCCCCCTGCAGATTATGCTGTTGATGAGAGCTGTGCTCCCCGAGGATACCTAGCAGCCACGATGCAGTTTGTCCCTGGTCATTTCTCCTGTGACGTTGTATGGGGAACTGTGATCCGAGTCCATTCACGCCTCAAGATGGGGCCCAGCATGGGGGTCTCTCGGGGTATGTCATTGGCCTGCGAGGGCAGGTGGGAGTGGGAGATGTAGGGAAAGAACTTTTCTCACCCCGTGTTACCACTCCAGCTATCCAGGCCCTGCGCTCTGTGCTCAATGCCTTCTCTGTCGTGAACCGGAAAAATATGTTTGTTTATCAAGAGCGAGCAACAAAGGCTGTGTACTACCTTCGGTATGTGGCCCCTAAGAACACGGGTTAAAGCTTGAGTCAGGGATGGCATGGGAGGAGACGTGCCCAAGGACCCTGCCTTTCTTTTCTAGGCTCTTGGAGACATCCTGCAGTGACCGCCCATGGGAAGGGGATTCTCTGCCCCAATCCCTAGCTCTGTCCCGAAGCCAAGAACCCATCTACTCTGAGGATGCCATGGCACGTGTTGTTGCAGTACCTGTTGCTCCCACGCACCCCGCATACTTAGCTTCTTGGAGCTAGACCCTGACCATTGTTGTCCCTGTAGGGTCCTCGTTCTCCCCTGGACATGGCTTCCAGCCGCAGTCCTGATGCTGTTCGCCCTGTGGGCCAAGTGGACAGACACATCCAGCTGCTGGTGCATGGCGTAGGACAGGCAGGTAAGGATTCTGACAGGCATTTCTCTTGCAGCCAGCTGGTCTGCCCTGGGCTCTCTCCCCAGTGCCTGCCATGCTCTGGACTTGGCTGGAGGAGGAGCCGGGTGAGACGAGACAGCCTGATTGAGGTGTAGTGTGGGAAGAGGAGCCAGACAATCGCAGAATAGCTGCTGGGCCCACTGGCCCGAGACCAGAGATGGACTGGGTGAAGATGCTGGCATCAGGTGGGGCCACATTGAACCTGAGGTGTCCAGGTGCTGTGGACCGGATCTCAGGCTAACACTGTCACGTACTGTCCTAGTTTCGTTTCCTTGCTGGAAGAAACTCTAATAACTTAGGAGTTGATTTCAGCTTACGGGTAACATCAGTGGGAATCAGGGCGGGCTCAACAGTAACTTACAGCTGACACCCGGAGGAACACTGGTGCTGCCTTGCTTACCTACCGGCCCATGCTTAGCCAGGATCCTGTTTTTCCCCATGACCAGCTGCCCAGAGGATGGCGCTGCCCATAGTGTCCTGGGTCCGCCTGTGTTAATTAATAATCAAGACAGTCTCCCACAGATATGTCCACACCGATCTGACCTGGGCAGTCCCTCTGAGACTGCATTCTCAGATGACTCTAGGCTGTATCAAGTTGACAATTAAAGCTAACTAGGACACTTCTTTTTTAGTAGTTGTAATACAACTCTGGGGTTGGTGGTGTTAAAATCACCATTTTTGGGATAAGGACTTTGAGGATCTCAGGTAAAACTTATGTGTCCAAAAGCATGTTGAGTAGTCTAACAAAATGAGAACTTTGTGCTGGTTCCTTTTTAGCTGGCATGCATAGTTATATCCAGTCCCATGGTTGTGGTCAGGGGCTTAAGGCCTGGACTCAGGATGGCTGACTCCTCTAACACTATCCCCCACCTCTCGAACATGGTTCCGTCAAGGTCCTGAAATCACAGATGAGTTGGTGAGGGTTCTGCGTCGGCGCCTGGATGAGGCCACACTGGATGTCATCACAGTCATGCTGGTGCGGAACTGCAAGCTGACCCCAGCTGATGTCGAGGTCAGCTTCCTCTCTGACACCAGCATCCTTTTCAGACCCAGCCACGGGGGCTGGGGATAGCTAGTCTAGAATCCATCCATGCCTTCAGCTCCGCCTCTTCTAACTGCAGTTCATCCAGCCTCCTGGAAGTCTCCCCTCAGAGGTGCTGCATCTGGCCCTGCCCTCATCCTGCAGACCCTGGCTTCCCGCCCTGGCCTGGTACCTCCGTCAGAACTTACTCACCTTCCTGCACTCACCTAAGTACACAGACAGCAATAGCCGGAACCACTTCCAGGTAAGATCGCCCTTACCTGTTCACACTCAGTACCCTGTACCCTGCACACCCAGACTATAATTTTTTACAAGTACTTGCATCTGTGGTTTGGCCCATGGGCCTGTGTACACCTACCTGCCTGTGTCTTGCTGAGCTCCCACACATACCTGTACCCCCTTCCCCACTATGGACCTCCATCTAGTGCTCATGGCTCTTCTCTCCCCAGCATCCACTGCCACCACAGGGGGGCCTCCCCGACTTGGACATCTACTTGTATAACAAACCTGGTGGGCAGGGCACTGGAGGCAAAGGTAAATTGCTGGACTTAGGCCTTATACTACACCAGGTGTAAGAAAGGTTTTTTGGTTTGGTTTTTTTTTTTTTTTTTTTTGGGGGGGGGCGGTTTTCAAGACAGGGTTTCTCTGTGTAGCTTTGCTCCTTTCCTGGAACTCGCTCTGTAGACCAGGCTGGCCTCGAACTCACAGAGATCCACCTGTCTCTGCCTCCCAAGTGCTGGGTTAAAGGCATGCGCCACCAAAACCCGGCTAAGAAAGGCTTTTTTTACCTTGAAGCTACGGGGCCTTGCTGCTGAGGAGGGGCCTGGGAGGGCTGTGTGCAAGTGCCAGAGCTGAGCCTTCCTCTGGATTTCTACACAGGAGTTGCCTGCATTACTCTAGCCTTTGTGGAAGAAGGGGGAGCCCCCATCTCACTAGCATTGTGGCCCCCCTCCTCTCCGGGACCTCCAGACCCACTGCAAGAGGAGGAATTTGAGCAGCTGACTCAGGTCATTCGCTGCCCAAACATGTTGGACACTTCTTCAGGTAAGACAGCCTGCTGGGATGGAGTGTTCCATCGATGCTGTGCACGTGAAAGTGGGGGTTAGGGTAGGATACAACCACGGGTGACCTCCATTTTCCCCTCCAGCTCAGGACGGGTCCCCACGGCTTCGACTGGATGTGTGGGAAAAGGGGAACATTAGCATTGTACAGCTGGAGGAGAAGCTCCGGGCTGCAGCTCGACAGGCCCTGGCTGACGCCATCATGGAGCTGCGGCTGCTGCCAGCCTCACTGTGTACAGAAGACTTACCTCCAGGTATGCAGATCAAGAACCCAACTCCCATACTGGGTCCAGAGAAAGTCAGAAACCAAGGCAGGATCATGTGGTGGGCAAGGGTGCAGACATGAGGTTCCGAGAAAGAAGCAGAAGCCCCATCAGAAGTAGACCTTCAGTTGTGTGCCACCTGTCTGCACATCCTCAAGGCGAGGTAATGGCAGAAGTGTATCCATTCAGCTGCACCCCCCCCCCCCCCGCCCAAACACACCCCTGAGGAGGGAGATAACCTCAGGAACTGGTCTCGCAAGCATGTGCAGCACACACCATCCGTGTCATAACTCACCGGTAGAGTCGGTGTTGAGACACTCATGCCAGGCTAGGGTAAGCTTTTCTATAACGGGAATCAGTGATGGGAGCTGCGATGTTTGCTGTCCACAGGCAGTCTTAGGAGCGGATCAGTGGAAACTAAGAGCCCTGCCTGCCGAGCCAGCACCTTTCCCTCTACCCCTGTCCCCGGGGAGCCTGTGACTCCGCCCAGCAAAGCTGGCCGCCGTAGCTTCTGGGATATGCTGGTAATGAAGGAAGTGTGAAGCTGGCTTCTGTCTGCCTGCCTCCTAGATGCTCCAACCCTCTTCCTGTCCAGCCCTTGTCACTTGTCTTTTGAGATGAAACTGCTCTGTCCTTTGGATAGGAGTTTGCAAAACGGCAAGCTCTCCTTGCTGTAGAGTCCCAGCTTACCAGCTGCCTTCATGTTTCCAAGTGGGAGCCCTCTGAGCCATAGCACCTTCACCCACAGGAGGATGAGAGTAGGGAAGTGAAGTAACCTGCCCAGGGCTGCTTAGTTACCCCAGGACTGAGCCATCGGGCCTCTAACCCCTCTGGGCTCATTTCTGCCCCACAGTGCTTCCCTCTCCTCTTCCTAATGGTCCGTCCTCATTCCCTGCATTGTTGCTAGAGTAAAACAGAAGGTGGAGATTTGGGCTCCCCCAAAACAACTGATGATATTGTCCTGGATCGGCCAGAAGATACTCGGGGTCGGAGACGTCATAAAACCGAGAACGTTCGGACCCCAGGTGGATCTGAGCGGGCACCAGGCCCAGATTCCGGAGCCCAAAGACAAAGGTATGGGTGTGGTGTGGTGTGGTGTGGTGTGGTGTTAGGACATGTCCAGGTGTAAAGTCCCTGAATGGCACTTGGTACCCATGTGAGTACACTTGGTACACTGAGTGTAGCATTCGAACTCTACTCTGTCTTTAGACGCCGAACAGCACAGCTAGAGGAAGGTGAGGTGGGGACTCTGCACCCTGTGTTTGCTCGTGTCGTTCAGCGCTGGATGGGATTTATGGTTCAGATTGGTGAGACCCAGGTCCCTCTCTCATTCCTCAGCCCTTGACCTGCTTCCCACCCTGCAGCCCTGCAGTGACTTCTCTGTCTGTCTTCCAGGTTGTGCCTCAGTGTCCAGAAGCTCCACCCACATGGTGTCCCGGTTCCTCCTTCCATCCATCTTGTCAGAGTTCACCACTCTAGTCATCTCCATGGCTGGAGATACCAGTGTCCGTGTCTTTGAGCAGCATTTGTGAGTTTGAGCTCTGGTAGGATTGAGATGGCCTTCCCCAGAGCCCCAAAAGCTGGCAACTATAGTAAGCCAAACCAGTAAGGCCTGGGCCGTGAGAGGTGGGAGCAAGGCGGGCCGGGGAACAGGACCAAGGAGTTGTTTCCTCTTACCCACTCCTTCCTCCCAACAGAGGTTCCGAGCCAGATATCTTCAGCCCTTGTTCCCCAGGGCAGCTGGGCCCAGCCCCCCGCCCAGCCGCGGAGCGGCACCTGCTTCTTCTAGGAAGGAACTTCGCACAGTGGAGGAGACCGACCCAGCAGGGTGAGGGCGGGGTGAGGAGATGGTGGCTCCAGTGACTGCTGGGTAGTTGCCAGCCCTGCAGGAGGAGGGTGGGATGGGGCATCTGCCCACAGCCCCCCATTGTGCTCCTCCCTCCCGATAGCTGCCAAAGCTGTGCAGCGCTTTGAGTCAGGGGGAGATGGAAGCTCAGGGCGAAGTGCTCCCCGGCAGAGGCTCTTGCTGCTAGAGGTCACAGACAAGAAGGTAAGTGTGTGCTCACGGGCTGGGGTGGGGAGCAGGAGTTCTGTGACCTCACTGACCCTGACCCTGACCCCGTCTCTAGCTACAGCTGCTGACTTACAACTGGGCTCCAGACCTGGGTGCAGCGCTGGGCCGAGCTCTGATCCGCCTCGTACAGTGGCAGAATGCACGAGCCCATCTCATCTTCTGCCTGCTCAGCCAGAAGCTCGGGCTCTTCCATCACTGTGGCCAGTTGGACTTTCCTGTGCGAGACGGAAAGGTACCTACTGCCTAGCTCCCACTGCCACTTCTGGCCACTGAGTGACCACTTCAAAGAAGCCAGGAAAGGGAGAGAGACTGGGGACAGAGATGGTAGAAGAGGAAGCTGTGACGTGGGAGAAAAGGTTCAAGGTCCAAAGGGCTTGAACCGGATGTGATCCTCCATCCCTCTCAGGAGCCAAACCCATTCTTGCTGCCGACCATGGAAGTGGAGACCCTCATCCGGAATGCAAGCCCTCCACTGAGTCGCGAACAGGGCCGGCTGAGTGGGTCCTCTCGTGGTGGAGGTCCCCTTCCCTTAGATACATTTCCCTTTGATGAAGCCCTAAGGGATATCACAGCTGCTCGCCCCAGCTCCACAGTTGGTCCTGTGCCCAGACCTCCAGACCCTGTCACCTACCATGGGCAGCAGTTCTTAGAGATCAAGATGATAGAGCGGAAAGGTGAGGAGTGGGGGCCGGGCTGGGGGCCAGGCATGGGGAAGGAAAATTCTGTGGAGATTGGAAGGCAGGGGAGGTCAGCTGCGAAGGCTCCTACTGATCCCCTCCACCCCCAGAGCTGGAGCGCCAGATGAAGATGGAGAACCTCTTTGTAACTTGGCAGCAGCGTTCTGCACCAGCCAGCATGCCCATCAGTGTGAGTAGCCCCCTCTGCATCCTCCACGAAGATCTCTGGCTCTTCCTTGGCCACTGTCCCACCGCTTACTGCCCTGTGTCCCCAGGCTGGGGAGCTGGAGACCCTGAAGCAGTCATCCCGCTTGGTCCATTACTGTGCGACAGCTCTGCTCTTCGACCCAGCTGCCTGGCTGCATGGACCCCCAGAGACTTCTGCACCCTCTGAGGGGCAGGTAAGCCTTGGCTTTCTCCTCAGAGACCTGTCCCCAACAGTGGCCTGCACTTCATCCCTACAGCGTTGACCATAGATAAGAGCCTTAATTTCCACTCTTGCAGCGGCGACATCGCCCTGAGTCAGGATCTGGAGGTCGAGAGGTTCCCGCAAGTTGCGAATCCTTGGATGTGCCTCCTCCAGTAGCCCGAGAGGAGCCATGGCTGAAGGAACTGAGCTTGACCTTCCTGCAGCAGTATGTGCAGTATCTCCAGAGCATCGGCTTTGTGCTGGTACCACTTCGGCCCCCATCACCCACCCGCAGGTGAATCTGGTCCTCCTTCCCTAACCACTTACCCACCACGAGTGAGGCCCCACAGCCTTGCTTTCTTCCTAGGGCTCGTGCTTTGACAGCTCAGGCATGGTACATGTTCATCTTAGCTCACCACACTGGCACACACATATGAAGACCTTAGACATGTTTCATGTGGCCCTCCTGCATGTCCTACAGACTTCATGCAGTTTGTAGAATTCACAAGCACACGCACAGACTGTACGTTCTCACCAAGCTGGGCCCACCCACAGCTCATTTGTTCCATGCCTGCGTACAGCCACACATGCAGCTCTCACATACACTCTAGGCTTTTGAATCCGGGTCTTGTTGACTCCTGTCTTGGTCTTCATGTTACCCTCTTCACCTTGGTCCGTTTTCACCAAGGCACTCTGTGCTGGTCCTGCTTGTACCCCTCACCATGGCTTGTTCTTAGCCATGCTCAACTTTCTGGCTAATATTGACAGCCAGGGTCCTAGAAGAAGCCGGTTCTCTCTCACTACATGCCGTCAACCCTAAGCCTGTCAATTCTGTAACAACCTTTCTTGTCTTAGGCCAAATTCAGAGTCTGTATTTTTGGTTTTAATTACATTTACGTGTGTGTGTGTGTGTGTGTGTGTGTGTGTGTGTGTGTGTGTGTGACCGTTGATAATCCATTCAAGGGTGCTTGGTCCAACTTAATGAGGCGATGTTCTTGAGTGCTGACAGATACATTGACCACACACATTCAGCTGGTATTCAGATCAGACCATGACGGTTTGAGCAGACATAGCAAGCCTGAGGACCCTGATGGAGCTTAGAGCTTACTGAGTGACTTCAGTACAGCTGCTGGTGACCTGTCTTGCTTTCACGTGGCCAATGAGACTAATTTTTAGAAAACTGTTTCTAGAACAGAATTTAAAGTCAAGCATTCCTTTCTCACCAGTTTTAGTGATGTCAAGTCTAATAGCACTTCCTTGAGGATTAAATGGAACATTTCTTCTGTCAGAAAGCCACTTCCATGGTGAAGATACCCCGAGCAGTACCCACTGCAGGTGGTAGATAGAAACTGAACTGCCAGTGTTCTGAGTGTACTGAGTTAATGGTCCCAGATGACATCATTAAGGTCAGGAACCTACAGAAATCCCCCACACATTGGTTCGAGGCTGGTGGTCCCCTAACATGTGCCCCCTCCCTTTCTTCAAGCATTGGCACTCTCATTACCACCACCTACCAGCACGAGCCTGGCATTTCAGCTCCTTCATGCAACAGGTGGGGCTCACCTGCTTGTTCAGTCTTTTCAAAGTCCTTCCCTGCTTCTCATTCCCTTTGGTTCTGAATTGAGAACTAGAAGGTGCTGGAGAGATGGCACAGTGGCTAGAGTTTTTGTTGCCTTCCACAGGACCCAGGTTCTGTTCCCAGCATCACATCAGACAATTTACAACCACCTGTAACTCCAGCTCTGGGGGATCTGACGCCCTCTTCTGGCCTTCACAGGCAAGTGCAGATATGTCACATACACTCAGACAGATACACACTGACACATAAGTGAGAAAAGTTAAAAGAGCAAGAAGAGTGGGGCTGCCATTCCCCAGTTAGAAGAAAACTGCTTTGAACTGTCCTCAGGGCATGCAGCATCTCCTAATCAGATTTCAGACATGCCTCATCTTCTCCTTCCCCTCTGCAGACCTCTCTCCCAGGTAACACTGCTGCCTACACCTACTGCTGCCTACACCCACCCTGAACACAGCTTACTCTCCAGACAGCAGCAGCTGCCCTGTAGTTTGGACCTGGATGCTAGCCCCAGCCATGCTTACGGGGGAACTCTGAGCAAGCTCTTCCTTCCTCAGACCTGACTCCTGTCTGTAAAAGAAGTCCATGTGAAATGGCCTGGTACCAGGACCTTCAGCCCCTGGCCTCTTCATTCAGCCTCTTGTCTCTTCCTTCTCTGCAGCACCAGCCGGCTACGGGCTATGGCTATCCTTGGAACAGAGGGCCGTGGCTCCTTCTCCTGCCCTAAAGCCAAGACTGAAGGGAGCCCTAAGGTAACTTACTGTCACATGATGGTGAAATCAGCAATGATGTGAGTTTTTCCCCATCCAAACCCAAAGTCAGTGACCCTGACTAATGTACTGATTGGCTGACCCCAGACTATCAATACTAAAGCCAGAAACCTAAAGAACTCTGCTGTGTTGGTTCGAGACTGGTGGGCCCCCAGCACATGTCCCCTTTTCCTTTCTCCAGAGCACTGGCACCCTAGTCACTACCTACCACCTTCAGCGGGCACTGCCTGGGGGCATCATCCTCATGGAGCTGACATTCCAGGTAAGAATGGGGAGCACTGAGTGGGGAGAGCTCTACCTTCCTCTCATGCTGCCTCACCTCATCTCACCCTCTCCTCAGGGCTGTTACTTCTGTGTCAAACAGTTTGCTCTGGAATGTTCCCGAATACCAATGGGACAGGCTGTCAACTCTCAGGTATGTGATGGGAACAGAGTGATACGGAGTGGACAGAGAGCTCAGGTACACTCGTTGCCACACCAGCGTATAGTGGGCACTGTGGTTCATGCCCCATGTAGTGGGCATTATAGCCTGGTGATGGACCAAGTGCTGACTGGGCCATTCTGTCTGACTCTGGCAAATCCAAAGCTACATTCAGCTGTAGCACAAAGGCTACAGAGGCCCTCAGGACCACAGAGATGGTCCTGCCCTGTGCCAGCACAGTGTATAATGTGACACACCAGGTCAGTGCCATGCAAGACCTGGCCTGCTGCAAACTGGGGACAGTTGGCATAGCCAGTGAAGTCACCAACACACCAACACTGGCACTTGATTATTATTATTTATGTTCCTGCCAGTCTGGCTCAAGGCAGGCCCTTGGTACCCTGGAGAGCCAAGCAATCAGGAGTGTGCAGAGTTAGTCAAGGAGCAAGTGAGGTCAGCAACCTGAAGCCCTGGCTTGCTTGGTTTGGCTCTTCGGGTTGCCAGAAATGTCACAACAGGGCCTATACCTCGTTGTAAGTTCACACGTACCTCTGAAAGAGTAGGATCTAATGGGACCCAGTGCAGTCAAAACCACCTCCTGTTCAGTGTGGGGAAGCCCCATACCTAGGTGACTCAAACCTAGCCGTGGATGGTTGCCTTTGCTTTGAACATTGAGCATAGACACATGGTCACAGTAGGTCACAGGATAAGACAACCTAGAAAGGCATAGTGGCCTCACGTGCAGGAACCTACCTGGACCACAGTGCTCAAAAGGAAACTGTGGCTAGACAGGTCCTCACTCATACTTTTCTGTGGGAATGGAGGGCTTCTTCCCAGCTTCCTCTGACTGCCTATTACCTGATTTCCAGAGTTGCCTGAGTCTTTCTATCCCTCCTTCTCTAATCTCTAGCCCCGCTCAGGTTTCCCTTTTGTTTTGTTTTTGTTTTTTGAGAAAGGTCTAACGTAGCCCAGGCTGTCCCGGCTCACTCTGTACTCCTTACCCTCCTATCTCCACTCCCGAGTGCCAGGACTCCCAGGCCGGGAGGGAAGGAAGAATGACCCTGCACAAGTGTCTCGACTGCTTTAGGATGCCCATGTTCGGTCACTGCCCACTCCGGGTAGGAGAGGAAAGAAGTAGTTTACTCCTAGGCAGGTGGTGAGCCTGAAGGCCGCAGAAATTGAGAACTTTTGTCCTGGACGCACAGCTCGTCAGTGGCAGACTTGGTTGAAATCTGGTTTCTGTACGCTGATCTCACCCTGGTCTGTTTCGGTTCGTCACACGGCCCCTGACTGGGATCTGTGCATTATCTCCAAGGTAGGTCAGGACGCTGAAGCCTAGAGAGACTGGTTTACCAAGGCCATACAGCTAATCTGGCTCTTCGAGTATTGGTTTGCTTTCCTGTCAACTGCTAATGCTCCCAAGGGTGGCCAGATGGAGTCTGCCGTTCCAGCAGCGCACCCCGTTGTTAACACTGATGTGGAGCGCTCCATCAAGAAGGGCTTATTCCTTCCTTCCGCCTCTTTCCTGTCTTCCTTCCTCCATCAGCCCATTCAGCCAGCTAGTCACACGGCCTCAAAGGAGGCCTACCCTGGCCTGGCTCTGGGTGTCTGGAGGAAGCTTTGCGGTGAAGAGCAGGAGTTATGCTCAGTGTCGGGCATTCCAGACAGAGGGCATGTAGGTACGGAGTGCAGAGAAGAGTGTCCTGTCCTTGGGAAAGGCAGGTGAAAGCCTTCTGATAGGTGGCCAGCCGGCCTTCCTTGCCCTCCACCTGATCTTCTGTATTTATCTTCTAGTGCTTTGTCATTACCCATTCTGTCCACACAGCAGCTGTTGTCCCACATCCAACTACTAGACTGGGCTGCTTGAAGGCAAGGGATTGTGTCTGCTCTCTGCATTTCTGAGTGGTCACTGGTAAATACATGGTAGACAGTCAGCCAGTTTCTGCTCATTGTTGGATCTGTGCCAGACTCGAATTCAGCTGCCCAAATGGCCCCAGTTCCATAGAAACAGGGAGGTACAGTACAGTATTACCAAGTGGAAGGGGAAGGTTCCCCATAGAACCTGGCTGGCTGAAGGAGTTCTGTGGGCCCACAGCAACAGGAAGCGCTGCCGAACTTCCTCTGCCCAGGATGGATTGGGCAGCCTGTATCCCCACACCCTCAGCCCACCTCCTGCTGTTCCTCCCCAGCTGTCCATGCTGTTCACAGAGGAGTGTGACAAGGTCCGTGACCTGATGCACGTGCACTCCTTCAGCTATGACTTCCACCTGCGCCTGGTGCACCAGCACGTGCTCGGTGCCCACTTGGCACTGCGGCATGGATACCACCTCACTACCTTCCTGCAGCATTTCCTGGCCCATCACCCTGATGGACCCCACTTTGGCCGCAATCACATTTACCAAGGTCAGTGCCCAAGGGCAAGCCAGTCAGGCTAAAATAAAACAGCCACAGGGCCAGGCCTGGTCTGGTAAGACCACGAATTGCTCCTTTTCCTTGTACCATGTGCATGCTTTCGGTCTTTGACTGTCTGAAGTTTTTCACGGTTGGTTTCATACCAGAATTAAGGCCCTCGATCCTGTGTTACCCTGCCCTCTGTTCTGAGCATTTGACCCCATCTCCACAGCATTCCACAGGAGCTTGGGAGCTCCCCAGGGAAGCAAAACCGTAGTATTCCCATCCCCTGGCCGGCCAGACTTAGTGTCTGTTTTTCCCGGAACTTGTCTCACAGGGACCCTGGAGCTCCCCACCCCCCTCATCGCTGCCCACCAGCTGTACAACTATGTGGCCGACCACGCCAGTTCTTACCACATGAAGCCATTGCGGATGGCCCGGCCCGGTGGTCCAGAACATAACGAATATGCCCTGGTGTCAGCATGGCACAGGTGAGTAAGGCTGGGAGGCAGCTTCCAACATGCACCCGCTAGGCCTAGGCTGGGGCATACTTGGAGTAGGAAGATGGGTGTTTTCTTGAGCACAAGGCTTGGGGCTGGCTTCATTAGTCTCGGAGTTGACATCTCCCCCACCCCAACTACACAGCTCTGGCTCCTATCTGGACTCTGAGGGACTTCGCCATCAGGATGACTTTGATGTGTCTCTGCTTGTCTGTCACTCTGCTGCACCCTTTGAGGAGCAAGGAGAAGCTGAGCGACATGTTCTGAGGTCAGATCTCTTACCGCAAATGTACCCATTTCTCAGATTGCCCTCTACTCCTACCCATAAGTCTGTTGCTGTGACACTCTCCCACTCTCCTGCCCCTTCCCTTCCCCAGGCTTCAGTTCTTTGTGGTGCTTACCAGCCAACGAGAACTCTTCCCAAGACTCACTGCTGACATGCGCAGATTCCGGAAACCATCCAGGCTTCCTCCTGAGCCAGAGGCTCCTGGGAGCTTGGTTGGTAGCCCTGGGGAAGCATCAGGGACTATGTTGGCCCCAGGACCAGCTCCTCTATTCCCACCACTGGCCACAGAAGTGGGTATGGCCCGGGCACGGCTGGCTCAGCTGGTTAGGTTGGCTGGTGGGCACTGCCGGCGGGATACCCTCTGGAAGCGCCTCTTCTTGCTGGAGCCACCAGGCCCTGACCGGCTAAGGTTAGGGGGGCGCCTGGCCCTGGCAGAGCTGGAGGAGCTCCTGGAGGCAGTCCACGCCAAGTCCATTGCAGACATTGACCCCCAACTGGTAAGAGACCTGACTCCACAAGGGCCAGCATTGCTTCCAGCAGCTCCCTAGGTGGCTGGGTGGGAGGGATGCATCGTGGGTGACTCTGGAGTGGTAGGCTCAGGGTTGTGGCCCCCCCTCAGGACTGCTTCCTGTCTATGACGGTCTCCTGGTACCAGAGCCTCATCAAGGTTCTCCTGAGCCGATTCCCCCAAAGCTGCCGCCATTTCCAGAGCCCGGACTTAGGAACCCAGTACCTGGTGAGTCCCATTGGCCCCACTCAAAGGGAAAACCAGCAGAAATCCTCACCTTACACTCCAGAACCATTCAGGAGCCCAGGCTTACCAAACAAACTCTGCCTTCCATTGATGTCTTGCTGGAGTTTGACCACACTGATGGCCTGTAAAGCCTTTGAGCAGTGGGTAGTGAGCCTGAGTGCATGATTGCTGGGAAGTGCCATGCCTTGGCTTGAGATCCTGGACAAGGCTCTGGGTTGCTGCCTACTCCAATGTGGCACTCAGCAGATGCTCGCCCTCCACCACTGTCTTGGGGTCTGTGTCTTAGCACTATCCTCAGAAGGTCTGTGCATGCTGACGTGAAGGCACAGCTGTGACGGACAGGAAGCAGAAAGCTCCAGGGCTGAGAATGTGCATGGGAAACTAGAAAGAGTAGAGGTGGGCACAGCTGTGGGTAGGAAGACCGCGAGTGAGAGGCGTGAGCCTGGAACAGGATTTGTCTCTGGTATACCACAGGTCAGCCAGAGAAGCCCGCGCTACAGCAGGGCAACACAGAGGCACGGGGGGTACCAGTGGTGGGGGCACTGGAGCTGGAGCGGGACAGAGGAGGGCGATGAGCTCTTGGGGCAGGTCGAGTCTCATCCGTGAGGAATGTGGACATCTGGGATCACGAGAGAGATTAGTAGGTGGTACAGCAGCCCCAAGGAGAAATCACCCAGTGGTAGATCCAGAGCTGAGTGCTCGGAAGCGGCTGACGTCAGGAGGCGATAGGAGACCTAGAACTGGCTGGAGGGGTCATGCCAAAGGTCTAGAACTACGCTTCGTTGACTGGCTTCCCTGCCATGTCCTCTAGAAGATTGTGACAGGGCTCCGACAGACAGGTTGAGGCCCAGTGTGGCAACACCATCCTGAGTGACCCAGGCTCGCAGATAGGATCAGCATGTGACAAAAGGAGGCCTCCCCCTCCTGCCTCTGTGAGAAGCCCTGCAGGAGGGTGCACACCCACGCGGCTGAGACGGGCCTCACTCCCTCTTCTCTTTATCTGGTGCTTCAGGTTGTGCTGAATCAGAAGTTCACCGACTGCTTTGTGTTAGTGTTTCTGGACTCACACTTGGGAAAGACGGTGAGGACAAAGGACGAGGGACTTCCTGGAGGCTGTGCCCAAGTACTCCCCTCAGCCTTCTCAGAGTGGGCTGCCGCCCTTCAGCCGCCAGCTCTCTTGTCCTTCCCACGTGCCCTCTCACCATTCCACCTGTCTTTCCCCACAGTCTCTGACGGTGGTTTTCCGAGAGCCCTTCCCGGTGCAGCCCCAGGACAGCGAGAGCCCCCCGGCCCAGCTGGTCTCTACCTACCACCACTTGGAGTCTGTCATCAACACCGCCTGTTTTACCCTCTGGACCCGCCTCCTCTGAGAAAGTGGACCTCGACTTCATCGGTTGAATTGTGGATCTATAAGCTTGCCCATTTGAGTCACTTATGAACCCCAAGTCCTCAGACACAGAGTGACACCAGGGATTTGAATGTGTCTGGGGAACTGCTGCTACGGTCTGGCAACAGGGACTGCCCTCCCCAAACACAGCTGCTGAACAGCCTGGACTCACTTTAGGCCCCTGGGCCCATCCAGAAGAAGAGGCCTCCTTCCTGCCCAGCTCGGGGAGTCCCAGGAAGCCTCAGATGAACTGGCAAGCACTCGCCCCTAGAGCTCTGCTAGTGACCTGACTCACAGCTTGTCACGGTGCCACCTGCATCCTTGACCCTCTGGTCTTTGTTCCCACTTGGCTATCACTGTTGAACATTACTCTTGCAACACTGGTTCTAATCTTGGCCCTGCTCTCAAGCGCCTGTGACCAGTGTTTGCCACCCCACCCCCCAGGGGACCTTTGATTCCTGTCTGTAGGTAAGAAGGAGGGCTCAGGAGCTCTCTGTAGCCAGAGTAACCCTGGCACCAACTGGAGGATTTGAGCTTGAGCTGTGTGTCCCTTCTCAGTAGGAGGGAATTAACTCAGAGACACTGAAGCATTAGACACTATGTGTCCCCCACCCCTGTAATACACACATATGAAAACACTCAGTGTGTCTTTAATTCAGAGGAGGAGCCTCAGGACACTCATCCGCTGCCCCAGAGCAGCATCCAGGTGCTCTG
This sequence comes from Peromyscus californicus insignis, assembly GCF_007827085.1. Taxonomy (NCBI): domain Eukaryota; kingdom Metazoa; phylum Chordata; class Mammalia; order Rodentia; family Cricetidae; genus Peromyscus; species Peromyscus californicus. The sequence continues at coordinate 35,166,770 of NW_026294573.1, forward strand.
TAGAACCTTACTGGCCAGTCCGTGGGTGGCCCTGTCTGTCCCAGTATGAACGTAGCCAACTCAGACCCTCCACCGTGTTTCCTGCAGTAAAAGAGAGACAATGCCATCTCAACCCATAAGGGAAAGGACAGCCCCTGTCCAACCTCCATCCCTCCAATGTCCCCTTCCCAAAGCCTCACCTCGAGGCCGATACTCGCAGCCCACAAATCCTTGGTAGCCTTCATCTTCTAGCAGCTGGAACAGGTAAGAAAAGTCCAGCTCTCCAGAGCTGCCTGGCTCCCCTCGGTCTGGGACCTGTGCCACCTGCACATGCCCTGGGGACAGATGAAGAGAGAGATGGGACAGGGGTGGAAAGGGAAGCAAGCATAAGACACAGCATCAGCCCGGGAGGAGCTTGGGACGGGGAGCCCTCACCAACAATGGGCAGGAACTTCCTGATGTTTCCTGTCAGATTCCCATCCATGATCTGCCAGTGGAATATGTCCTAGGGAAGAGAATGCCAGTCAGAACCCTTGGGTGTCCTCCACAGTTCTCCCCAGACTGGAAGTCATGACCTGAAGACACACCGGTCTTCCACTCACCATTTGCAACTGAAGATTTGGTCTCCCGACCTTCTGCAAGATGGCTGCCGCTGCGGGGAAAGCCAGGGAGAAAGCCATGAGGCTTTGGAACGTGAATCGAAGAGGGATAGGAGGTGGCATAGGACTCGAGGCCTACCCTGCTGGGGTGTATCCAGGAAGTACTGGGGGTCCGTGATGCGGGTGTTAATGGGCTCCAGCAGGCCCACGAGGTTCTCCTAGAACCATGTTGGAGGCTGTCAGGGCTCCTCCCCACATCTGTCCCTGTCTGTCACTGATCAGCGACCTCATCTGTTCCTCTGACCTGTGCTCTTGCTCAGCTTTGTCCCTCATCTACTGTCCCGACTATGTACCCCATCTCTCCCCAACACGTCAGCTATGTGTTTCCACCTCTTACCTGAGCCAAAACCCCAGCTGCATGCCTCAGGTTCTCCAGAAAAACTGTTTCCATCTCACCCTTGACTGCAGCTCGGTCAGCCCCCTGGGGTACTCGGCCAGCCATCAGGTGGATCCTGTAGAGAAGGTGGTGGGGAGGGCTCATGCCCTCAATCCCCTATGCATCTTCTAGATGTCCTCTGACTATACCAGCCTCACCCCAACTTCCCAGATCTTCTGTTCAGATCATCTGAGGCATGATGCCCAGGCATCCTAGCAGCCTCCCACACTTATGTGTCGGTCCAAGGCAAGTCGCCATCAGGACCTCTGCCTATCACTTATTCCCTCCTGGACTCTGAACGTCTCCTGTCCCTGTTCCTGCTCAGCTCATTAAGCATGCTTGAGGCTCACTGTTTTGTTTTGTTTTCAGATTTTAAAAATGTATTTGTGTATGAGTGTTTTGCCTGCATGTGTCTATGTGTACCATGTGTGTGCCTGGTGCCCCTGGAGGTCAGAAGGTGTTACTGGATTACTGTTGCTGCATTTACAGACAGTTGTGAGCTGCCATGTAGGTACTGGCAACCCAGCCCAGGTCCTCTGCAAGAGCAACAAGTGTTCTTAACTTCTGAGCCATCTCTCCAGCCCTGAGGCTCACCTTTTAAAAGTGATTTTGACCCTTGCCCTTTCTAGACAGTCCATGTTGCTTAACGCTGCTGCTTCTCCTTACCTCTTAGCCTCTTCCCCAATGTTTTCTGCCCCTACTGCTAACCAATCATAAGCCTCTTGCTGCCAGTTGCTTCCCAGCACTAATTCACCTCTGGGATTGACTCCTGTTCCCTTAATCCCACTTTGAGACTGCATCACAGCACCTCCTCATCTCAGCAACATCCAAATTCCTGCAGGCCCTGCAGGCGGTCAGACCCTTGGAACTCAGGGTTCACCACCCCTCGCCTCATTAACTCAACTGGACACAACCTTCCTCTGGCCCAGACAGCCTCCTTGCCTGAATAGCAAGCGTAGCTCTCCCTATAAAGTGGATGTGTGAGCCTGCCAGATTCAGTTCCTGCATCATTATCTGCAAACAGCTTTCTTCTAGTCAGGGTTAGGTGCCCGCCCTGCCCGCCCTGCCCGCCTCCCACCCCCACCCCCACCCAGCTCCCAGCTTTCTCGTCCTTGTTAAAATCCCTCATCAGACCCCAACACCCATCATGGGATCCCGGTATGAGATGAGCCTGGACACATGGCATACAGAATGACACTAACAGAAGAAATACAAAAAGCAGTCTCCAAAGACCCTAGCCCACAGCGGTGTCTCCGCTCCGAGCTTCTCTCGACCCGGCCCCACGGTCAAGGGAGGGCAGGCCAGGGTACCTGGGGCATCCCAGAGCCTTGGCGTACAGCACAGCCTGCTCCAGCCCCTCTCGGAAGGCCGCCTGTCTCCCGGGGACGGCCCCCAGCCCCATCTCCCCCTTCTCTTGGTCTCCTGCGGAGAGAACCAGCGTCAGCACGGGCTTGGCTCCCCGCAGCCCTGCCGCTCCCCGCCCCGGTGCGCACCCCGCGGCGTGTTGATGAGCACCAGCCGCAGCCCCGCGGCCCGGGCGGCGCTCGCCAGCGCCTGGGGCGGCTCGGCGTACGGCCAGGCCACCTCGGCCGCCTCGAAGCCCGCACGGCCCGCGGCCTGCAGCCGCTCGGGGAGCCCGGGGAGCTCCGGGAACAGCCAGGAAACGTTGGCCGAGAAGCGCAGCGGAGCCATGTGGGCGGAAGGCGGTGGCGAGGGCGCGGCCTCGGGTCCGGAAGCGGGGCGACCGGCGAAGGGCGGAGCGAGGCCGCCCAGGCGGTGACCGCACTGGAAGCCGCAGCCCCAGCCCGGTTCAAAGAGAGGGGGACCTCTGAACGCGTCGCCTGGTGAAAAGGAGGCAGCTTTTCATTAAGTAACGTCCGAAAGCTGTGAGCAAATAGCTTTGAGTCAGAGTCTCACAATGTCACAAATGCTGGCGCAGAACTCCCGCCGCCATCCTCCTGCCTCAGCCTCAGTATATGGGATTACAGGCCTACCCCGACCACACTCAGATCTTTATACCAACAGCTACCACACCGCCAGCCCATTGGTTTTTCCCTTACAGACTAAACACAAAATGAGCAATTTTTTTTTCTCAGAAAATTCGGATCATGTTGTATATAGTTTTATAGCCTATCTTTTTTCAAACGACGTCTATTAGCATTCCCCCGTGTTCTTCAATACTCTTCAAAGTCATGCCAATCGCTGCTTATCGTTGCACTGCACACTTAGACAACCCATAATTATCATCATGTCGCTGTGGATGCGGTGTGTGTGTGCGCGCGCGCGGACTGTAGGAGCATTTTAAAGCACCTCTGGGTCCCCATCTTTTTCTTGGATTCCCTTTTTAACGATGTCCTTCACAGTGCTTGCCAGTCCTGGATTGAGCATAAAAGTAACTGCTGTACCAGGATAACGGCGGTAAGCAGCTGGAGGCGGGGCGGTCTCCGCCTCCGCTGATTGGGTCACGGAGGATCTCCAAGGGCAGCCAACCTGGCCAATCAAGGTCCCCTTATCTGGACTTGGGTTTGCCAGATGACTGGGTATGTGGATACTTAATAAAAAAAAAATTGTTTTAAATTATGTGAAGCAGAGATCAGAAGAGTGTAGCGGAGTCCTTAAGTAAAGGCATCGGGAGAACCTGCTGCCCCGGGGCAATTGCTCCACAACTGGGGCCTTTGCCTGGCTGGGATGCTACCTTACCTGCAAAGCCTCCTGTGTTTCTTGAAACAATTTGAACAAATCTCCTTTCATCAACAAAAACCCAACTTACTGGCCACATAGAATTATATAGTCCATAAATGGAAACACGCTTAAATTCTTTTTTTTAATTTATTTTATGTGTGTGGGTGTTTTGCCTATTTGTATATCTGTGCACTACATTCATGCAGTACCGATGGAAGCCAGAAGAAGGCATCGGATCTCCTGGATTTAGCTGCTAAGTAGGTGCTGGGAACTAGACTTGGGTCCCGTGGAAGTACACATCTTCCCCAACCCCCTTTAAATTCTTTTTTTCTTTTTTAAAGATTTATTTGTTTATTATATATACAGTGTTCTGCCTGTATGTGTCCCTGCAGGCCAGAAGAAGGCACCAGATCTCATTACAGATGTTTGTGAGCTACTGTGTGGTTGCTGGTAATTTAATTCAGGACCTCTAAAAGAGCAGCCAGTGCTCTAACCTCTGAGTCATCTCTCCAGCCCCCACCCCCCCCCTTAAATTCTTGATAGTTACTCTAGAGTGCTTTCTGAAAGGGTAAATTTGTAAGGTTCGTGTGCACCTATAATCCCCAATACTTGGGAGACTGGCACAGGGTGCACTGTGAGTTCAAAGTCAGCCTGAGCAACATAGCAAGACCTTGTCTGAGAGAAAGAAAGTAGTTTTAAAACGTAAATTTATACCACACATCCCCCTAAGTAGAATTCATCTCAGCCTCCTTTCTGAGAGCTCCAAGTGCACCCAGCCAGCTCCCACTGTCCTGCTCAGCCTCATCTCGAGTCTAGCCCACCGGGTCCAGTCTCTTCTCAGCCTTAAGCCACGTGCTTGGAGGTTACACTCCTGCAGCTCTGCCTCAAGGACAGACCCACCAGCTCGCCTGACTTCTTGCCCATTTGCCGTTGAATTTTCTCTTGGACCTTTGGCTTATTCTGGAGCATGTTTCTTGGCTCAAGCACAATGAAGTTGTGGCCTCTTTACTAAGTTTAGTTTTAGTTTTAGTTGGTTTTTTTTTTTGTTATTTTTTTTTAATTTTAATTTATTTTGCAATACAATTCAGTTCTACATATCAGCCACGGATTCCCTTGTTCTCCCCCCTCCCGTCCCCCTCACCTTCCCCCCAACCCCCCCCCCCCATTCCCATCTCCTCCAGGGCAAAGCCTTCCCCACAGACTGAGGTCAACCTGGTAGACTCAGTCCAGGTAGGTCTAGTCCCCTCCTCCCAGGCCGAGCCAAACAATCCTGCATAGGCCCCAGGTTTCAAACAGCCAACTCATGCAATGAGCACAAGATCTGGTCCCACTGCCTGGATGCCTCCCAAACAGATCAAGCCAATCAACTGTCTCACCCATTCGGAGGGCCTGATCCAGTTGGTGACCCCTCAGCCATTGGTTCATAGTTCATGTGTTTCCATTCATTTGGCTATTTGTCCCTGTGCTTTATCCAACCTTGGTCTCAACAATTCTCGCTAATTGGACTCCCAGAGATCCACCCAGGGCCTAGTCATGGATCTCTGCATCCAGATCCCTCAGTAGTTGGATGAGGTTTCTAGCACAACAATTAGGGTGTTTGGCCATCCCATCACCAGAGTAGGTCAGTTCGGGCTTAGTTTTAGTTTTTAATTTTAATGATTTTATTATTTTTTTACTTTATAATTTAATTTAATTTTACATATCAGCCATGGATTCCCCTGTCCTCCCCCCTTCCGCCCCACCCCCACCTTCCCCCCACCCCACCCCCCCATTCCCATCTCCTCCAGGGCAAAGACTCCCCTGGGGATTCAGTTCAACCTGGTAGATTCAGTCCAGGCAGGTCCAGTCCCCTCCTCCCAGGCTGAGCGAAGTGTCCCTGCATAAACCCCAGGTTCCAAACAGCCAGCTCATGCACTAAGGACAGGTCCCGGTTTAGTTTTTTTTTTTTTTTTTTTTTTTTTTTTTTTTTTTTTTGGTTTTTCGAGACAGGGTTTCTCTGTGTAGCTTTGCGCCTTTCCTGGAACTCACTTGGTAGTCCAGGCTGGCCTCGAACTCACAGAGATCCACCTGGCTCTGCCTCCCGAGTGCTGGGATTAAAGGCGTGCGCCACCACCGCCCGGCTCCGGTTTAGTTTTTTAATCAATCGGCAGGTTTACAATCCAGAGTGACGTCTTAGGGAAGAAATTCCTTGATTAACTCCTCGCTGGAAATCCCTCACCTGTACCAAGGTAATTCTACTTAAACCCTAATAGCACCACTACGTCCCAAGTTCTGAATCAGGGACAAAATGCTCGGACCCACAGTGATCCACACCCTCTTTCTTAGTCCTTTATGGCGGCAGACAGGGTGTATGAACTAGATGGACAGGACTCCCTTTTTCTCTCAATTCCCTTATGATTTTCACTAAAATAAATAGATAATGGCATAATGTCCATGAGAATCATTCTCTTTTTTCCCATCCTAGTAGTGATTGAGCCCAGGCAACTATACGTGGAGCAATGCTTTTCTACTGAACTACATCCCAGCCTACAAACTACTTTCTTCACTCATAACTTGGTCGTCTATAGTTTCTAGCATTCAGCAACATGGGGCTTGTACTAAATTATTATTTCAAGTTTCGACTGTGTTTAACTTTTACCCAGAGAATTTGCACAGGAATGTTTCATTACGGTATCAACAACCTGTAAATGTTAATGGATGACAGCTAAAACCCGAGTGTAGAGTTCAGAGTTCAGAGTCTCATCTGGTCACGTGATAGTTTCTGCCAGTGCGGTATTGAGACATTCACAAGCCCATGTACAGTACAAATGAAACCCACGGTGAAATTCCATCTGATGCCATCCGGATTGGCGAAATTGAAAGTCAGACAACTGAGGTGCTTCCCCGCTGTTGGTGGAACGTAAATCACTCTAACCACTTTGGAAAACAATTTGGCATGATCTCCTAAAGCCATATGCCCTTGATCCAACGTTCCTCTTCCAGGTGTGTTCCCTGAAGAAACATTTGCACAAGTGTGGCAGGAACAGCCCCAGGATGTTCATAGCAGCACGTTTACACAGCTCAAGGATGAAACGAGCCATATGTCCATCGAGACATGTAGATGAGTTGTAGCACGGTCATACCGTGTAGACACGTGTAGATGAGTTGTAGCACGGTCACACCGTGTAGACACGTGTAGATGTGTTGTAGCATGGTCACACAGTGTAGACACGTGTAGATGTGTTGTAGCATGGTCACACCGTGTAGACACGTGTAGATGAGTTGTAGCACGGCCACACAGTGTAGACACGTGTAGATTTGTAGCACAGTCACACCGTGTAGACACATGTAGATGATTTGTAGCACGGTCACACAGTGTCACACAGAGAGGTGGCTCAAATGAAATATTGAGTCTGCTCTTTAAAAAAAAAAAAAAAAGATTTATTTATTAATTATGTATGACTGCAGGCCAGAAGAGGGCACCAGATCTCATTACAGGTGGTTGTGAGTCACCATGTGGTTGCTGGGAATTGAACTCAGGACCTCTGGAAGAGCAGCCAGTGCTCTTAACCTCTGAGCCCTCTCTCCAGCCCTGAGCTTGTTCTTGTACTAGCGCAATGTGGAGTTTGGTGGAGCTGAGGAGCTGAGGGTTGGCTCAAACTGCAAACACTAGTGTGATGGTATATAAACCTCAGAAACATAATTTTGAGAGAAATGTGCACAGTATGCTTCCAGTCTTATTCTTTTGAATATTTGATTTGATTTATGTGTATGTCAGTGTGTAGGTGTGTACATGTGAGTGTGGGTATGTGTGTGAGTGAGAGCATGGGTCTGTGAGTGTGAGTGTGGGTCTGTGAGTGTGGGTGTGGGTCTGTGAGTGTGAGTCTGTGAGTGTGAGTGTGGGTGTGGATCTGTGAGTGTGAGTGCCTGAGGTGTCAGATTCCCTGGAACAGGACATGGGTGCTGGGACCCAAACCTGATTCCCTTCTTCTATCATGGGATCCTGGGTTTGAACTCAGGTCACCGGGTTAGTGCAGCGAGCACCTTACCCACTAAGCCACCTCAGCAGCCCTGCTTCCATTTATACAAGGCAGGGAAAAACCAATATCATGTAAGGAGATGCAAACATTTCTATTTCAAAAAATAACATGAGTAGCGACCACAAAACACAGCATGACTGTGCTGGGGGTTGGGGGAGAGACCTAGAAAGTCATTGTCATCCCTTGCCTTAGACTGGGTGGTACAACCACATGTGCTAATTATATCACACTTCTTTATCACTTACATATGTTTTATAGGCACCCATTTTGTGTATCTGTTTCATATTTAATAAAAACAGAACTTTGAAACCTTCTGCATGCATGCCTACCACCTGCTAGCGTGTTCTATGTTAACATTTTCGTTGTGGGATCATCAGAATCTCAAGGTTTTGCTACAGTGTCTAACCTGCAACATTTGTATAGTTTGGGCTATGATTATGGTTTTTGAGATAGTCACTGCTCAGTATGGGGTGGCCTTTTGGTGTATTATCTGCTCAAATGCTATAGTAAGCATCCTACAGCATGGTCCCCGGTGATCTGTGCCTACTGGTACCCAGATGGCCAGATACCCCTTTCCTCTTGAATATGTGACTCATTTGCAAAAAATTAGATGGTTGGCCGGATGGTGGTGGCACACACCTTTAATCCCAGCACTTGGGAGGCAGAGCCAGTCAGATCTCTGTGAGTTTGAGGCCAGCCTGGTCTACAGAGCAAGATCTAGGACAGGCACCAAAACTACATGGAGAAACCCTGTCTTGAAACCGCCCCCCCCCCCAAAAAAAAAAGCTGTGGCTTCTGTCTTGGGTGTCTTGCTCACCTGTTCTTAGGAAGGTACCATGTTGTAAAGGGCCCTGCAGAAAAACCTGCATGTTAGAAACTCTGACATCTGTGGTTATTATGACGGAATATGTCACCCACCCACCCACCCTTTCACATGTTGAAGTTCTGTGTCAGTCAGACATTTTACAGTTGTGACAAACACCTGAGAAAGACAATAGAAAGGGGACAGGATTTATTTAGTCTCATGGTTTCAAAGGTTTCAATCTAAAATTAATCGGGAGCATTGCTTTAGGCTAGAGGCAAGACAGGATGTCACCACAGGCTCAGAACAGGGGCTACTCACCTCCCAGAAGCCAAGAAGCAGAGAGACTTAAGAGGAAGGGGAGAGGTGTATATGGAGTGCACGCCTTTAATCCCAGCACTCAGGAGGCAGAGGCAGGCAGATCTCTGAGTTCAAGGACAGCCCGGGCTACAGAGCCAGTTCCAGGACAGTCAGGACTACAGAAAAATCCTGTCTCAAAACAAACAAACAAATAAATAAATGAAGGGGTGAGCTTTTATGTATCCTTCAAACCCAAAGTCCAGCAGCCTGTTTCCTCTAACTAGGCCCCACCTCTCACAGTTCATATTCAAGTTTAGAATCCATCCTCAGATTAAACCTGGTGACCTAATCATCTCTGGAAATGCCCTAGAAGACACACCCAGGGTGTGTTTTCCTAATGACCTACGTATCTCTCAATACGATCAAGTTGATAACTAAGATTAATCATTACAAGCTCTTACTTTCCAACATGATGGTATTTAGAACTGGGGACTTTGGGAGATAATTAGATGTAGATAAGATTGTGAAAGTAAGATTCCAAGATGGTGTTAGTGTACTTATAAGAAGAGGCGCCATGGGACAAGAATGGTTTTCTCTCTCTGCATCAAGTGAGGCAGCCATTTGCAAGGCAAAAAAGAGAGTCCTCCCCAGGAACCTGGGTCTCTGACTTACCAGACTGCAGAACTCTAAGAAATACCTGTTGTTAAAGCCATCGAAGCTCTGCTAATTAATTCATCAGTCTCTGTTAGCTTTCCTTATCCAAGCTAACCAATTTACAAAGAAAAAGGAAGCCAAGCAGTGGTGGCACACATCTTTAATCTCAGCACTGGGAGGGGAGGGGGGGCAGAGGCAGGTGGATCCCTGTGGGTTTGAGGCCAGCCTGGTTTACATAGAGAGTTCCAGGCCAACCAGAACTATACAGTGAGACCCTGTCCCCAAAAATAAAACAAAGCACACACACAGAGAGACACACACCATAAACACACACATACACACACAGAGACATACACACACACACACACACACACACACACACACACACACACACAAAGAGACTTATTTTAGTTCATGATTTCTGAGGCTGTGGTCCTTGATTGTGCCTGATACTTAGGGCTTGTGACAAGCAGCACATCTGGTGGACAAAATGAAAGAGAGGAGTTGGGGGTCCTACACTCCCCAATGTCTGAAGACATTAACGATTCCCCCGCCTTCTAACAGAGCCAATCTGATACCAAGTATGTATGTACCTCATGGGCCTTTGGGAGACACATAAAGTACAATCATGACCCAGTCCAAACAGATACACTGGCCCAAGGCTGGCAAGAGTCTGACGCTGACCAGGAGCCACAAGGACGAGCCCAGAAACAGATCCTCCCCCAGGGGCCAATGGCTGGAGTAGAACCTTGTAGGAGACACTGAGTGGGAGAAAGCCAGCTAAACCACACCTGGTTTCCTGACCCAGAGAACCTCGTCAGCTCTGAGTTTGGGGATAATTTGTTAGCTGCAATTGCTAACCAGCAGAGGAACTTGATCTGGGACTAGTTCCCTCATGTGGGGAACTGCTGTCGGTCCCTTTCATTTTTTCCCCACCTGAAGGCTTGAATAGGGGCCACAGTAAAAGTCTCCTGGCCTGTGCTGGACCCATATAACATCTGTTAGAGATGTAGGTTCCCCACCCAAACCTGTTCCCTCCTTTCTCCTTAGAAAAATCACACTCGTGGAGACAGTCAGCCCAGGAGACTAGCGCTGATGTCAGAGGGCAGAGGCAAAGCAAAGCAAAGTACTGCATCTGTCACTCAGAGCCTCTGTTAGGGAATCAACCAGCCTACCTGCCTTGTTCTCTCTTAACTCTTTCCAGAAATCAAGATGTCCCAGAACTAACTTGGTGTTCCCGCTCCCAGCCTCCAGCCCTGTGCACGTCAATAAACCTTTGAGTCCCTCCCTAAAGAGCAATGGGGTGGTGGTTTGAATGAGGATGGCCCTCAGAGGCTCACAGATTTGAACACTTGGTCCCCAGTCGGTGGAAGTGTTTGGGAAGGATTGGGAAGTGTGGCCTTAGAGGAGGAGGTGTGTCCCTGGGGACTGGCTTTGAGGCTTCAAAAGATTCAAGCTGTTCCCAGTGCCCCTCTGCCCTATACTTGTGGCTCAAGATGTGAGCTCTCATCTACTGCTCCAGCGCCACACCTGCCTGCCTGCTGCCATGCTCCTCATCGTGATGGTCATGAACTCACCTTCTGAAACCGTAAGCCCCAAATAAACTCTTTCTTCTATATGTTGCCTGGTCGTGGTATCTTATTACAGCAATCAGAAGATAACTTAGACAATGTAAAGATCTAACCTTGGGGCACTGGGATTATGGATTTACATCATTTCATGAATCTGTATAATTCACATAACTAGCAGTCCACTTGGGTGACCAAGAGTGATGTAAAGATTCCAGTGTCTAACAGGAGAGCTTTGTCTTTCACAGTCATAGATTATACCAGTGTTTTTAGTTCACTCTCCTCATTAAGTGCTTTATTATCTTGCCCTGTACAAGAACATTTTCATCTCTCTTCAACTTCCTTTTTCTGAACGGTTAGTTTCCTATCATTTTATACAATATGCTCAAATCAGAGCCTATACATCACGCTACATATTTCCATACCCGGCCATGTATCAGTTATAGCTGCCTCCATTTAAGAATACCCCCATTCAAGTGTCACTCTGCTATTATTTTTTTTGAACCATTGAGCCTTATATTTCTAACTCTTCAGAATTTAACTTTCTGACTATACTCAATTTTACCAGTAATAGTCCATATCACACAGATACATGACAGCTTGTAACAGCATCAAAAAGGAGTGGAAATCTTGGGTAAAATTTTTCTTTCATAGCCTCCTATTGTACCCAAGCATTTATACAGGAATATCCATGATACATCTACATTTGGGACCCTGTAACTAAAATGTCAGCACATTTAAACAGAATAATCTCACATGCACCATACATTGAATAATAGCATCATTATACAAAACAGAATTGAATCACTTTACAAAATTTGCACTTGCATAAGCAATTATCTATATTCTCGGAAGAATATTACAATATTTGCTGTTCCTTGTTACATGCGTGCCTCTTTCAAAGGGGGCTCCTGTAACTGGTCCTTTATCCTTCCTTTCTAACCTCTTACTGAGTGGCTGGATCACATCCAGAAGCCCTTCTTTCCCTCTCTTGCATATGCATGCTTAATAACAAACAAAGGCTCTTGGCAGCCTAATGGAATGTCGACTAATTGCATGTCATCATGCAAGCTCTAAACCCAGCAATACCACCCCCCCCCACACACACCACCCCATGCACGTATGTTTTAAAATAGGATACAGGTATAATGTTTTCAAGTCACTTTGGTTTTTTGTTCCTTTGGTGTTGAGACAGGTTTCTCTGTGTAGCCCAGGCTGTCCTGGAACTCACTCTGTAGACCAGGCTGGCCTAGAACTCAGAGATCCATCTGCTTCTGCTTCCTGAGTGCTAGGATTAAAAGGGCATGTGCCAACATGCCTGGCTTGTTAGTCTTCTATTAAATTATTTTAATTTTGTGTGTATGGGTGTTTTGCCTGCAGGTATGACTGTGCACCACTTGCAGGCCTGATTAGATCCCCTGTAACTAGATTACAGATGGTTGTGACTTGTCACATGAGGAATCAAACTTGACCCTCTGGAAGAACAGCCAGTGCTCTTAATCACTGAGCCATCTGTCCAGTCCCTCCATCTTATATTTCGAGACAGAGTCTCTTGCTAAACCTGTATCTCACAGATTCTGCTAGACTAAGTGACTGGCAGGCCCCAGAGATCTTCCTGTCTCCATCTCCCAAGCCCTGAGACTACAGACCCTTTAACTTTTATGTGGATGCTGGGGATCCAAACCCACTTTGCTGACTGAGCCAGCTCCTCCCACCCCCAGAAACTTCTTTTTAAGTTGGAGTTGAATAACTACACCATTCCACAATTTTTTTTTTTTAGCCATTAGTATTTTATTTTCATGGCTGGAGTGTAGAGTGTTTGTCTAGCATGTGTAAGACCCTGGATTTGATTTCCAGCATTTCAAAAGAAAAACAAAACAAAACAAAAACCTGCATTCCTTTTATGTGAAATATTCATTTGTAGTTTTTGTCTGCTTTTCAGTGGGATTCTTGGTGTTTTAATTAAGCAATTTGCAGCTCTAATGATAGAGAATTGGAATATTTCAGAGCCTTTGCTTGTTTTTGCTTTCTTTAACACACACCCCTTTGTTTCCGACACAGAGTCCTGTTATGTTACCCAAGCTAGTCTTGAACTCCTAGGCTCAAGTGATCTCCTACCTCAGCTTTCCACATGCTGGAACTATAGTTGAATGCCACCATGGTAGGCTCCTGTTAGTTCTTAAAATGTCATTCACTGTCCAAGACGCTGGTGCTGTATACCAAGACCAAAAGCACCTTGGGGAGGAAACAGTTTATTTGGCTTCCACTTCCACATCATACTCCATTGTTGAAGGAAATCAGGACAGGAACTCAGGCAAGGAAGGAACCTGGAGGCAGGAGCGGATGCAGAGGCCATGGAGAGGAGTTGCTTACTGGCTTGCTCATCATGGCTTGCTCAGCCTGCTTTCTTGTAGCACCCAGAACCCCTAGCCCAGGGATGGCATCACCCACAATGGGCTAGGTCCTTCCCCACCAATCACTAATTAGGAAAATGCCCTACAGGCTTGCCTACAGCCCAGCCTTATGGAGGCATTTTCTCAATTGAGGGTCCCTCCTCTCCAGTGACTCCAGCTTGTGTCAAGTTGACGTGAAACTATTCAGCACAGAGTCCTTCCAGAATGAGTCTTTGGCCCCGTGGCTCCTCTCCTTGGTCTTGCCCTGAGGCAGAGACTAATTTAACTGGCTGCTGGTAATTTGGCATAGAGTCGCAGGGCTAGAGCTGTGGCTCAGCAGTTAAGAGTACTTGGTTGTTCTTGCAGAAGACCCAGGTTCATCCCAGAACCCACATGGTGGCTCACAACTGTCCAGATCCAATGACCTCTTCTGGCCTCCATGGGCACCAGACACAAATGGAGTGTACACACATACATACGTGCCAAACACTCATACACATAAAAAGAACACATCTTTTCAAAGAGTGGAGTTGCTCCACTCAGCTGGGTCTTTCCCTGAGTGAGAAATGTGAATCCTCTGTCATTTCTTCACACCACGGGCGTCACAGGGACAAGGCCTCTCAGGGCTGACCTCGGAGTGACGTGTTAGCAAACATGCTTACCACCAGACCTAAGCCATATTGTCCAGTATCAGTTTTGATGGTAAAATAAGTAATGTTTGTACCTCCGTCTGCTGTGGCCCTGTGTCTATCCCTAATAGGTTCTTGTAGCAGTCAGAGCCCAAACAGAAAACAGATGGCATATTCAAATTAGGATCATTCCCGAGGTTTCATAATGGGACTATTTGTGAAGGTGTGGGCAGGAGGCAGAGGAGTATACATGAGATACTGTAGCAAGCTAGGGCCTCCGGGTCCAAGAAGGTGCCAAAGGCAGTGTTGAAATCCAGGAGAAAAATCCTGTATGGATAGCTAAGGGGACAAGAGACCCTCAGGCTAAGGACGCAAGCAGCTTGAGGCAAGCCCACAGAGAGAAGCCTGGGACAGGAGAGTGCGGAAGGGCGGTTCTGGCCTGGGCTGATGAATCCCGTCAGTTAAGGGGAAATTGCATTGCTTCTGCACAACATGTGCCAGGGACGACCGTGTTTGGGAACGTCCTGGTCAGCGGGAAACTGTAGCCCAATAAAGTCAAGACCACCGAGCCTCAGACCCTTCCAGTGTGAATCTGCTGGTCACCCCACTCCCTCCGTCATCCTAGTCCCTGTTAGATAAACCCAATAAAACAAGGGTTAAGAAAACCCTTGATGGGGGTTGGAGAACACTTTCTGGTCCTGCCTAAGGCCTGAGATTTTTAGCACCCATGGTGGGTCTCTCACAATCACCTATAACTCCAGCTCCAGGGGCTCAGACACCCTTTTCTTTGGTGAAGGGACTGTTTGTTTGTTTGGTTGGTTGGTTTGGTTTGGTTTGTTTTTTCGAGACAGGGTTTCTCTGTATAATTTTGGTGCCTGTCCTGGCTCTCGCTCTGTAGATCAGGCTGGCCTCGAATTCACAGAGATCCGCCTGGCTCTGCTGAGATTAAAGGCGTGTGCCACCACTGCCCAGCAGGTGAAGGGGCTTTTGCCCACGTAAGAAAACTCCCAAATCAGTCACATGAAGATGAACCCGGGTAGGCCCAAGGTAAGCCGGAAAATCCTTCCAAACAACCGAGATCTTCCTGGTGAGAGGGATTTGAAGCGGGGGAATACATGAACAATTCTGCATTGGTGGCTGTGAAAATGGAGGAGCCATGTAGCAAGCAATGTGGGCGGAACCTAAGAGCTGTCCTTGGAGGACCAGCAAAGACCTGAGGAATTTCACCTCCTAGCCATAGGGAATTGATTTCTACTACACCATTAGCTTGGAAGAAGACTCTGAACTCTGGCTGGGAATGCAGCTCATCCAATACCTTGGTTGATTGGTTGGTTGTTTGGTTGGTTGGTTGGTTGGCTGGCTGGCTGGCTGGCTGGCTGGTTGGTTGGTTGGTTGAGTGATTGATTGATTTCAGTCAGTCATTTGAGATCCTGAGCAGAGAATCCAGACATACAAGCCGTACTATGGTGTTCTTGCCTACAGAACTGTAAGATAACAAACAGGTGCCTGTTTCTTGAAGGTGCTAACTGGATGATTATTTATTCGACAGCCTCGGAAACTAATCCCCGAGGCAAACAACAAATGACACTGTCCCAAGTCTGTAGATGGTGTCAGGGGCCAATTCGGTGATCAGCCCTGAAGCCTAGGATTTTTCCATCTGTTTCAAAGGGCACCTTCACGGGCTACTCAGCAGCTGCTTTTGTGAAGGGATCACCCAGCACAGTGGCTCCAAAGGGGGTTGATTCCAACCTGCTAAAGCTTGAAAACCACTGCAACAGGGCCTGGCTTTTCCAACTACAGTACATGCTTGGATCACCTGGGGAGATTTTTAAATGCAGATTTGTTCAGCAAGTCTGGGGCAGACCCAAGATGCTGCATTTTCTAGTCAGTTCTAACACTGTCAGTCTTTCGGATCCGGGGCCACTGTGCTTAGTATGGCAGTAAAGAGGCGATGTCCAAAGACTCAAGAAAATGGAAGAGAATGGATTTATCATGTCTATGCTTCTCAAATTTCAGTATGAACCAGGCCACCTGTAAGGTTTGTGAAAATGTAGATTTCTGGGCAGCACTCCCTCAGTTTCAGATGCCATAGAACTGATGGGAGCCTGAGACTCTGCATGTCTAAAAAAAAAATCTTAAGTGATACTGCCGCTGTTGGTCCAGGGACCACATCTGGAGAGCCAGCTGTTGAACATCATAGGCATATTTTGCACTACGTACTTGATGATGCACCTGGGGAGGTTTTGTAATGTGTGTGTGTGTGTGTGCGCACGTGTGTGTCAGGGTGTGTGCACGTATGTGCTGGCACATTCAGGTGTGTGCACATGCATATGGAAGGCCAGAGGGTAACATTGATGTCTTCCTCAACCACTCCCCACATTGATTATTATTATTATTATTATTATTACTATTACATTTATCTATTTATTTACTTACTTATTTAGTGTGGAAGGGGTGCATGCCATGGTGCGCCTGTGGAGGTCAAAAGAAAACTTATAGGACTTGGTTCTCTTCTTCCACCACTTGGGGTCCAGGAATCAGCCTCAGGTCATCAAGCCTGGATGAAGGCATCTTTACCTGCTGAGTCACCTCACTGACCCTCTCCACCTTATCTTTGAAACAAGGTCCCTCACTGACCCTGGAGCACATCTGTTCAGACAACTGGCTGGCCAGTAAGCTACTGGGATCTGTCTGTCCCTGTCCCCAAAGCCCTGGGGGTCACACACACACACACTGAACTAGCATGGGTGGTGAGAGCCGAACTCAGATCCTCACGCTTGTGAGCAGACACTTATCTAACTGAGGCTCCTCTGCCCCGGGTTTGAACACTTTCAAGTACATCGCCAGGCTCTTTCTGGAGCACACCCTGTACTTCTCACATGGTCCTCAGTGTGGTCCTGAGGGTGACAGGAGATAAAGGGATGGGAGCTGAGAAGGAGCCTCAACTTGTTAGGCAACCGCACTGGGTACAGTTCTCCTATGGCTTTTATCCAGAGGTGAGCTGGTTCCATCAAAAGAAGAAGTTCAAAGTCCTCGGCCCCATTTCATCCTCCTATCTTCTTTTGGAGCATCCTGTATTCCCTCCCCGTATCTCAGAGTCTCACTCTTCCCATCAACAACCTTGTCATGATGTGAGAGATTGATGGGGCTATTTACTTACTAGATGCTGCAAATCCACAACCCCAATAATCAGCCCCTAACACTTGGTTTGCAGGCTTATTTATCCTGAAACTGCCAGAAATCAAGGCTCCTTTAAAGCTGCCACAAAGCATTCTGGTCTTCACTCTTTTTTTTTTTTTTTCTTTCCATGGAAACTTTCCCTGTGTAAACTTTGTAGGGTGTAAGAAGAATTCCTTGGGTTCTACTGTTCTGTAACCACACTGGTTGCCAGAACAGGTTAATCCTGCTCACTAGACTAAGGCCCTCTCCCTCAGCTGCATTTCGTCACATGCCCCCACCACAGCTAGGCGGAGATAGAATGATGTGCTAGCACATGCTATACAAGCAGAGGACCCATATTCTAATTGTCCCCCTGTAGTAAGACCACCTTCCTCAAATACATCAGCCGGAATCCCATCTTGAAGGACTGTTTCCAGATTCCACAATTATAACATCAGTCTGAGTCCAAACAGGAAAAAAAAAAAAGATGATACAACATGGAAATTAGTATAACTCTTGGAGGGTTTTATGAAGGGACTGTTTATGAAGGCTTGTACAGGGTACAGGGAACCCACAAGGGATTGTGCAGTTATTCAGGGCTAATAACCACAGCATTATTAATACTCCTAGGCCTGAAGGGATGAAGAGAGTGAACAGTTTTCAAAACGCACATGGAAATATCTGTAGAGCCAACCAATTAGAAAGAAGAGGTGCTTTTGGTCAGAGGATACAGCCGGCCCACGTGGACGTTGTGTGTGAACCTGAACTGCTGGGCCCAGAGAAGAGTCACGGGCAAGGAATGGAATGATCTGTCCCAGGGTGTGCAGGGCAGCATCCCTAGGCAGAGAGCAGGGAAGCAGAGAGGGTAGAAAGGGATGGAGAAGGTAGAGGGTAGATGTGGCTGGCGAGGTGACTGTCCTCGCCTTTTCTGACACGCTTATTGTTCTTCCCTTTACATTGAAGTCTGCCACGACCTTGCTCTTGGCTTTCTGTCTGTCTGTCTTGCCAAGTTTCACTACATTTTGTCCCATTGTTTGTCTCTCCCTGTCTTTGCTGGGGACTAGTTGTTTTTTCTTTCTTTCTTTCTTTCTTTCTTTCTTACTTTCTCTCTTTTTTTTAAGATTTATTTATTTATTATGTATACAGTATTCTGCCTACATGCTAGAAGAGGGCACCAGATCGAAATTATAGATGGTTGTGAGCCACCATGTGGTTGCTGGGAATTGAACTCAGGTCCTCTGGAAAAGCAGTCAGTGCTCTTAACCACTGGGCCATCTCTCCAGCCCTAGTTGTTCTTTTTTTATTCCATTATTCTCCTCTATTGTGTTCGGCACACTTTTGACGGCAGGGACAAAAACCTGAGGGGGGAAATGGCTTACAAGAGAAAGTTGATTTGGGCCTCCAAGCTCATCTACTTCAGTGGCTGGTCAGCTGGCAACACTATGGGCCTGGGATGAGACCGAACATCATGGCCGGGAGAATGGGATGGAGCCAAGCAGCTTACCTTGTGGTGGGCAGGAAGCAGAGAGAGAGAGAGAGAGCATGTGACTGTGCTGGGGGCTGCTGGGTGTTTTACCTTTGTCCTGTCTTGGCCCCCACACGATTGGACAGTATTGACCACATTCAGGACTGGTCATTCCCTCTCAGTTGCTGCCCAACATGGCAACTTCCTCAAGATCTGCCTTCACAGATGCACCCAGAAGTGTGTTTTAACCTCTTAGGTATTTCTAAATCAAATCCAGTTGTCAATCAAAATTAACCACCATATCCATGATTTTGACATTCTTTCCTTACTCAGTGCTTTCTATAGACATAGATGATCATATATAGATTATATATGAATTTGTATACCTGACATGCATTCATATGTGTATACATAGGCTAAAGTACATACACATTTTTTTCTCATCTGTCAACTAAACGTCTAGAAGAAATGACACATTGATGTTAGTGCCCACATCTAATGCTAAGTCTCAAAGAAAACAAGGCTCCTTGAAGAATGGATGACCTGGGACATATGAGACCCTGTCTCCAAAAATCAAAAGAACCAACAGAAAACAAGAAAAGTAGTGCATTACAGAAAAGAATGGAATGGTGGCACACACCTTTAATCCCAGCCCTCGGGAGGCAGAGGCAGGCGGATCATGATTCTCCATGCCTATCATCTCAGTACTTAGGACACTGAGGTAAAAGCCTGGCCAGCCTGGTAGAAGCATCTAATGGGGAAGGAGAAGTCTCTCTCTCACAGCAGTCCTGAATGATTGATGTAGATGCTGTGCCCCCAAGGAGCCACAACATAATTCTCTACTCATTCAAGTATGGCCTGACCATCATGATTCTTTCAAAGAATACCAGAAGGGAAAGAGGAAAAGGAGTAATTTCATAGTGAAGCAACCTGGTGAACACTACCTCAGACCAAGGTGAGTGTCAACAGAGATAGGTGGTGTGGTAATGTTCCCCTTGATGCTCGGTGATAAAATCATAGCCTTAACACCCATCTTCCCCTCAGACACAGATCATCTGGCTCTGGTGCATGCAGGGAAAGAAAATCCATATAATTCCAACCTAGTCTTGACAAAAATATCAGACAAATCTGGACTGAGGGACAGCCTACCAAGCATGCCGCCCATGCTCCTCAGGACTGCTAGGGGTGTAAAAATGAGGAAAGCTCAGAAAGCTGTCAGGGCCAAGAGAAGCCTGAGGAGACACAAATGAGTGCACTAGAGTATCTCAGATCAGGTCCTTGGTAGGAAGAGATGTTAGGTAAGAATTAAACAAATGTAACACACAATCTTTAATTAACAGTGTATCAGTGCCTGCAACCCCAACGATAGGGAGGTGGAGGCAGGGGGATCAGAAATTCAAGGCCATTCTCGGGGACATGACCAGATTGGGAAACATAATGCCCTGTCACATAAATAGATAAATTAATTAATTACTAAATTAATAAACAAACAAATAAATAAATAAGAGACAGGGAGCTAAAGAGATGGTTCAATGGTTAGGAACACTTGCTGATCTTTCAGAGGACCCAGGTTCAATTCCTAACATCTATGTCAGCTGATTCATAACAACCTGTAGCTCCAGTTCC
The DNA here is from genome assembly GCF_007827085.1 of Peromyscus californicus insignis. Lineage (NCBI taxonomy): Eukaryota > Metazoa > Chordata > Mammalia > Rodentia > Cricetidae > Peromyscus > Peromyscus californicus. The sequence continues at coordinate 35,187,081 of NW_026294573.1, forward strand.
AGGGAATCTGATGCCTCTGACCTCCAGGGGTATAGACACTCATGGATACATACCGACACATAGACAAATAAAGAAAAATAAGTCGGGTGGTGGTGACACACGCCTTCAATCCCAGCACTCAGGATGCAGAGGGAAGTGGATCTCTGTGAGTTCAAGGCCAGCCCAGTATACATAGAAAGTTCCAGGCCTGCCAGAACTATATCGTGAGATCCTATCTCAAAAGAAAAAGTATCAATGTTGTTTCATTAATCACGACAGAAGTGCAGTAAAATGTAAGATGTTGATGGAGGATAACAGTGTGGGACCCATGGGAGCTCTCCATATTGTCCCCTCAGCTTATCTGCAATAACTATTCTGTAATTAAAATAATATTTTAAAAAATATATGACTGCTGGACTCACTACTTTAGATTAGCATTTTTATTCTATCTCAAACAATAAAAGGGCTTAACAATAGTTTACTTCCATTTCTCTCCCTACTGCTCTCTGTATAATTCTTGTCATCTATTTTATGTCTATGTCTGTTTTAAATTCCATAAAGCACTATGTATTGATTTGTTTGGTTTTCATTTTTGTATATTGTTGTAGTGGATGAGGGTTGCATGTGGAGGTCAGGAGACAGCTTTGTGAAGTCAGTTCTCTCCTTCCTTTATGTGGGGTCCAAGGATTGAACTCGGGTCAGCAGGCTGGCACAGACAACACTTTACAGACTAAATGGCTTTGCCAGTCCTGATTTAGATTTTTCTGAGATTTTTCTCATAAGGTAGCCCTGGCTGGCCTAGAAGTCCCTATCTAGGCCAAGCTTGTGATCCTCCTGCCTCTGCCTCCTGAGTGCTGGAGTTACCGGTGGGCATCACCACACCCAGCTTGGTCCTTGTTGCTTAGAGTTTTCAAGACAGGTCTTAAGTGTCTGAAGTTGACCTGGACCTCACTTGTACCACGGATGACCTTGAGTTTCTGATTCCCCTGCCTCCTGAGTCCTGGGATTACAGTCATACACCTTGACAACCAGCTTAGGCATGGCTAGGAATCAGCCTCATACGTACCAGGTAAGCACTCTGTCAACTACATCCTCAGCCACAGCCTGCTGTGTTTAAACACACACATGCACGGAGTAAGTGCATAAACTTATATATGGTAAGTGTAAGAGGAGATATCTGGATGCATTTCTCCTCATCCTGCCTAGTCCTTTCCATTTTCTCCTGCATCATTATGCTTTAGTCTAGAATTCTTTTTTCTTTATCTTAAGCCTCCCTTCTTTCCTCACTCTCTCTCTCCCTCTTCTTGGTCTCTCAGTGTGTCCATCTCTCTCTCTGCCACTCTACCTCGCTCTGTCTCCCCCACCTCCACCTGCCTTCTCCTCTCATTATGTTTCGGTATGTTGCCTAAACAGGCCTTGGATTCCTGAGCCCAAGCAATCCCCCTGTCGTAAGCCCCTGAGTAGCATGGGAGGACAGACACGCACCGCCCTGCCCAGACTGAAACTTCCCTTAATCGTTTGCGGGAGAGCTCATAATGATGAGTTCACTCGGCTTTTGTTTGTTGGGAAATGCCTCTGTTTTACTTTAGTTTCTACAGTGTAGTTACACTGGATTTAGATTCTAGATTGGCAGCTTTCAGTTGTCTCTGCCATCCACAGTTTCTGTTGAAGAATCAGTCATGGGCCTCAATATCGCCATGTGACTGTCACATGTCCCTTCCCTTCTTCAGCCATTAGGAAGACACTGTTCTTTCTTTTTTAAGATTTTATTGTTATTAATGCGTATGTCTTCGTGTGTGTGTGTGTGTGTGTGTGTGTGTGTGTGTGTGCGCGCGCGTGTGCGCGCACCACATGTGGGCGGGTAGCCACAGAGTTCAGAAGAGGGCAGGCATGGGATTCCCTGGTGCTGGCGTCACAGGCTGTTGTGATCAGCCTGATCTGGGTTCTGAGAACGGAGCCCCCGTCCTCTGCCTCTAGAAGAGCAACAAGTGTTCCTAACCACTGGTCCCTCTCTCAGTCCCTGGAAGAGATTTTTTTCCTTTGGTTTCCATCAGTTTGATGTGCCTAAGCATGGCCTGTTCTGTTACACACACACACACATGCACACACACACACACACACACACACACACACACACACACACACACACACACACACTAAATAAATAAATAAATAAATGTACAGAAATATTTTAAATGTGCATCCTGTAACTATGGTTACCTACCTGTACAAGACCTGCACAAAATCGGACTCTTAAACGTTCCTTCATAGATCAGGGTGGGAGGAGGAGGTGTTATGAGGCCCCGCCCCTCCCTGAGGCTCTGAGCTGTTAATGGTTGCCTGGGTAAGAGAGGCCATTTTCTTCAGTGCTATAGCCATTGTTAAGCTAGCCATACTCCAGTAAATAACCCCCTACCCATGCTCATATAAGCAACTCTAATTAAACTTAGTGGGTCCAAAAAGAAAAGAAAAGATGTGCGTGTAGAAAAGAAATTGGTTAGGAAGAATGGGGTCAGCAGGGGGAGGGAGTGGTAATGAGAGAGGAACAGGGTGAGTCAGCACCGTGCATATGTGTACCAAAGTGTCAAAAATCATGTTCAATTTAAAAACTTAATTGAATAAAAACTGCTTGAAAATTCATTGCCTATGTTGACCACTTTAAAAAAAATAGATATTTTTTAAATGTGTGTGAACTCATATTCTTCGGAAGTTTGTCAGTGGGAACTGAGACCTCTATGAAAAACATGTTCTTCTGTGGAAAAATCTCTTTTATTTTGCTGGCAACTGGGGGCACTACAAACTCAGAATCCTGTTAAATTTTAGGCTTAAGACATTGCAAAAGCGCAGTACGAAGACATCATTTGCAAGTGAGTGCGGGCCTGTGGCGGGAGACAGGATGCTCGCTGCCTTTTCTGCTGTTGGGACTTCTCTAGCCTCCTCCCTTCTCTACTTTATCCTCAGCCAACTTCCTGAATGGGTTCCAACCCAACCTCCCTACCCCGTTAGGACTCAAATTTCAACTCTGTTCTCTGCATTTTGTTTGGCCACAGGGACTGGCAGGTGTCACTTGGCAACACCAGCTCCAGCTGGAATTTTCCTGGTATAGAACTCTCTCCTTGTTTCTGATAATTTCCCTTCCTTTCCTGACAACATTGCCATGCCTTTAAAAAGAAAGATGCTTTTTGTATTTCATCCAGCATTTTAAGTACTCTATACTGGGAGAGGTTCTACAGACAGCTATCGCTGGAAATAGACTACAGTCAGCCTTCGTGAGGGATTGGCTCTGAGACCACCTAAGGTTGCCAAAATCCACGGATACGAGCCCCTTATATAAATGGCGTAGTATTTGCATATAACCTACACATACTTTATGTCCAAATTACTTATAATCCCTATTACAATGTAAGCGCTAAACGAATCATTGTTATAAAATACTGCTTGGGGAGCAAAGACAAGAAGAGATGTTCGGGCAGGTGTATTTCCTTCCCAAGTATTGGCAATCCCAGGGGGCTTGAACCCATGCAGTTTGCCTACTTGGGATCTTGGGATTTGCTTTATAAACGTGTATGAGTGTGTGGGATTTGCTTTATAAACGTGTATGAGTGTGTGTGTGTGTGTGTGTGTGTGTGTGTGTGTGTGTGTGTGTGTAGATCAAAGGACAACTTTCAAGAGAAGTTTTCTACATCCACCTTGTTTTCTGTTTGTTTGGTTTTGGTTTTTTGGTTTGTTTTTGTTTTTGTTTTTTGAAGGGGGCTATGTTTTTTTGTTTTGTTTTCTTTTGTTTTTTAATTTTATATGTATAAGCCTGTATGCCTGGTGCCAGAGGAAGCCAGAAGAGGACACTGGATCTCCTGAAACAAGAGTTACAGATGGTTGTGAGCCACCATGTGGGTGCTGGGAATCAAACTCCAGTCCTCTGCAGAAGCAGCAAAAACTCCAAACTGTGGAGCCGTCTCTCCAGCATGTCATTTTGTTTTGTTTTGTTTTGTTTTTTTTTTTGTTTTTTTTTTTTTTTGGTTTTTCGAGACAGGGTTTCTCTGTGTAGCTTTGCGCCTTTCCTGGAACTCACTTGGTAGTCCAGGCTGGCCTCGAACTCACAGAGATCCGCCTGGCTCTGCCTCCCGAGTGCTGGGATTAAAGGCGTGCGCCACCACCGCCCGGCCTTTGTTTTGTTTTTTGAGGCAGAGTCTCTCTTGTTGTTTCTGCCATCCTATGTACTTAAGGGCAGTGGGCTAGAAGCTTTCTATTCTCCTACCTCCTCCCCCTCCCCTCTCATCCACAGGAGTGCTGGCATGACAGCTGTGTGCCACCTCATCTATCTTTTTGTTTGTTTACTTGTTTTTCTTTCTCTTTTCTCTCCGAGACAGGGTTTCTCTGTGCAGTTTTGGTGCCTGTCTTAGATCTCGCTCTGTAGACCAGGCTGGCCTCGAACTCACAGAGAGCCGCCTGGCTCTGCCTCCCGAGTGCTGGGATTAAAGGCGTGCACCACCACCGCCCGGCTCATCTATCTTTTTTTTTTTTTTTTTTTTTTTTTTGGTTTTTCGAGACAGGGTTTCTCTGTGTAGCTTTGCGCCTTTCCTGGAACTCACTTGGTAGTCCAGGCTGGCCTCGAACTCACAGAGATCCGCCTGCCTCTGCCTCCCGAGTGCTGGGATTAAAGGCGTGCGCCACCACCGCCCGGCTCATCTATCTTTTTTACACAGATTGAGTGAAGGGAGCTTAGGTCTCCAGGCAAGCACTTTTACTCACTAAGCCATGTGGCTAACCTGGAATTTGGTTTTATTCACTTACTGTCTTAGGGTTTCTATTGCTGTAAAGAGACACAGTGGCCCTGGCAATTTTTATAAAGGAAAACACTTAATTGGGACCGACTTACAGTTCAGAGGTTTAGTTCATTGTCATCATGGCAGGAAGCATGGTGGCACACAGGCAGACATGGTGCTGGAGAGGTAGCCGAGAGTTCTACATGTGGATCAGCAGGCAGCAGGAAGACAGAATGACACTGGGCCTGGCTTGAGCATCTGAAATGTCAAAGCCCACCCCCGGTGACACACTTCCTCCAGTAAGACCAGACCTACTCCAACAAGGTCATAACCTCCTAATAGTGCCACTCCCGTGAGCCTCCGGTGGTCGTTTTCATTCAAACCACAACATCCACTACTTATTTAGATCATTCATATTTGCAGGAAAGCATGTGCACATGAATGCAGGTACCTGAGAAACCCAAAAGGGTCAGAGTCCCCTGGAGCTGGAGTTACAGGCTGTTGTAAGCCACCCAGCGTGCATGCTGGGAATTGAACGGACTCTTCACCACTGAGGGCTCTCCCCAGCCCCTGGGATTGTCTTTAGTCTGTGAGGCAGAGGCCTCAAAATCCTGCTACTATTTTCATTCCTTCCTTTTCCTCAGAAACGATACTTTAAATCGGTTTTGACAATAAATAGTTTCCCTGTCTTAGTCAGGTTTTCTATTGTTGCAATGAAACACAGATACCAAAAAGCAAGTTGGGGAGGGAAGGGTTTATTTGGCTTACACTTCCACATTGCTGTTCACCACTGAAGGAAGTCGGGACAGGAACTCAAACAGGGCAGGAACCTGGAGGCAGGAGCTGATGCAGAGGCCATGACGGGTGCTGCTTACTGGCTTGCTCCCCATGGCTTGCTCAGCCTGCTTTCTTATAGAACCCAGGACCACCAGTCCAGGGATGGCACCACACACCATGGGCTGGGCCCTCTCCCATTGATCACTAACTAGAAAATGCCTTACAGCTGGATCTCGTGGAGGCATTTCCCGCACGGAGGCTCCTTCCTCTCCGATAACTCTAGCTTGTGTCAAGTAGACACACAAAGCCAGCCAGCACATCCCTCTATGTTTTCCCCCCTCATTGCCGGCTGGATATCTAAAAGAATAATAAAACCTGCTTGGAAATGAAATATCCCTAAAATAATACTCTTGGCCAGTTTGGTAGCTCTTGATTCTAGTCTATGTTGCTTTATAACTAAACTAACAAGCACTCAGAATCTGTGTAGCAAAGTTCCTTTTCCAGCAATCTCATCTGGCCAGTGGCAGAAAGGAACAAGGGGTAAACAAAGGCAACAGCACTTTGCATTAAACATTTTATCATTTTGGGAGAAGAAAGAACCCACAACTTTGGGTTGGTGTGTGGTGGGCGGGGCGAGTAGAGAGGTCAGCATCAGGTGTCTTCTCTATGACCGTCCACTTTATTTTCTGAGGCAGAGTCTCTCATTGGATTTGGAGCTCACTGATTCAATGGGACCTGCCAGCCAACGATCCCCAGGGACTTTTCTTCTCAGCCTCCCCAGTTCTAGGATTACAGGCCTGCACCACCACTCCCAGCTTTTTATGGGGATCCCAGCTCAGGTCCTCAGACATGTACAGCAGTCACTTTACACCGCCCCCAGCCTCCCATAACTCTGGATTCTTAAAACCTGAAGTCATACTGACCCAGAGAGTAGGAACAATTTAACAAACAAGTCAACTGTATATCAACCAAATTCACACTGAAGGGAAAAAAAAAAAGCTTGTTACAAGGGCAATTCACCATAGAGTGAATTATATATTACTCAACCCCATTTAGATACAGACAGACAAACACTGAAAGGAAACATCTGTTGTGATTTTCCTAACATAAATTTATATTTTCAATCATGTGAAATTGTTACTTGGAAAGCACGATCAAGGAAACAATAATTTCTGAAGCCCTACAAATGCTGGTTTTTATTTGATTAGCTCTCAATCAAGCTAAAAATACCAAAGACAACCCGAGAAGTAAACTCCTTATCCAACAGATCAGTCTCACCCACAAGAAAAGCTATGGGAAAAAAATTAAACATAGTTTTAAAGATGATTTTTTTTTTTACTATAATCAGTGAATTAAATTCTTGAGGGAAAGACTTTCCAGTTCTTCTTTTACGGTAAAATTTATAGACAATAGAATACTTAAACTTTATTGAGTTTTGATAAAAACATATATTCTAGTAATTATCATAATCAACATTAAGCTGGGTGTGGTGGCACATGCCTTTGATCCCAGCACCAGGAGGCGGAAGCAGGCAGATCTCTGTAAGTTCAATGCCAGCCTGATACTTATGGAGTTCTAGTCCAGCCACGGCTACATAGTGAAACCCCATCTCAATTTTTTTTTTAATTTTTACATATTTCTACCACACAAAGAATTTTGCTCATGCTCTGTCCTAGACACCCCCTACCCCTGCAGCTAGCTACTAGTGACCATGACTGATGTCCAGCACCCCAGCCTGGCTTCCTGCAGCATTTACACCAGAACTCAAGGAAGGGCGTTAGTAAATATTTCCAGCTTCTTCGGCCAGGCATAGTTCTCGCTTCTCCCCATAGTTACTCCCCCTCCCCCTCTTCCTTCTCCTCTTTTACAGCCCTGAAAAATGAGAAAAATTTGGGAAGTAGTGTCAGGCAGATCTCTGTAAGTTCAAGGTCAGCCTGGACTACAAGTTCCAGGACAGAAGACAGCTGGGGCTGTGGGATAGAGAGATTTTTGTCTCAAAGTGATAATATAATAATAATAATAATAATAATAATAATAATAATAATAATAATAATAATAAATTAATTTTTAAAATGTAAAGATGAAATTGAGGTTGGAGAGATGGCTCAGTGCTTAGGAGCACTTGATAGACACAGGTTTAATTCCCAGCATCCACCTGGTGGCTCACAACCATCTGTAATTCCAGTTCCGGAGGATCTGATGCCTTCTTCTGATCTCCTGAGCAACAGGCACACACAAACATACAGGCAACAAACCCATACACATAAAATAAAAATTTAACTAAAACATAATTTATTCACTTTTAAAGGCCGTTCTTTTTCATTTTTAATTTATTTTTATTGTATGCATGTGATGTGTTCTGTTTGCATGTATGTCTGCGCATCACATGCATGCATTGCCTGTGGAGGCCAGAAGATGGCGCTGGATCCCCTGGAATTGGAATTACAGTACTTGGGGGCTGCCATGTGAGTGCTGGAATTGAACCTGGTTCCTCTGGAGGAGCAGGAAGTACTTTTAACCACTGAGTCATCTCTCCAGTCCCTAATGTTTTGTTCTTGTTTAATCTGAGTCTCAAGGTGTAGCACAGGGATATCGGACTTGTCCAGCATATTTGAAGCCCTGTGTGGGGCCAACTATTCTTTTTGTTTGTTTGTTTGTTTGTTTTTCGAGACAGGGTTTCTCCATGTAGCTTTGCGCCTTTTCCTGGAACTCACTTGGTAGCCCAGGCTGGCCTCGAACTCACAGAGATCCACCTGGCTCTGCCTCCTGAGTGCTAGAATTAAAGGCGTGGGCCACCACTGTTCGGTTTCATGGACACAGATATGATTATCTTTGTATTTACCCAGATTGAAATTTTCTGAGGTAAATGGATCTAGGGTTAGTATAAAATTCAAATCAAATGTGGGACATTTTTCAGGCAGAACTTCTTTAACTGGGACTTGAATGTCTTCCTTTCCAGTCTCTTTCTCTTTTCCTGTGGGGTCCCGGTTATGCGGCTGACCCTCGCACACACGTAGTTAATGAACTGTTACCTCTGGGTTTTCTTCCTGTTTCCCATTCTCTGCTTCAGTTTAGATCAGCTGAGTGTTTACATGTTCCACAATCTTTTATTTGAATGCATCTAAAATGCTTAATTTTCATACTAATTTTAATAGATTCATAGCAATTGGGCATATTTGTGAAGTTCCCTTGACAGTTGAGCACATGCGTACAACATGCAATCAATGATCAGACAGGGTGTTTGATGTATCTATTTCCTCAAGGACCTGTCATTTATTTGTTAGAAACACTTGAAATCTAACCATTTGCCCATCATAGTGATTCTAGTGTGCTTTAGGACATTGGATATTTTTCTTCTCCTCTACTTGTGTCCTGTGCTCATTAACCAACATCTCCCCATGCCTCTCCCACATCCTCTTCCAGAGAGCTGATAACTACTACTAATGTGGTGCCCCTGGAAGCCAGGATTAGGGCATCAGATGCCCTGGAACTGGAGTGACAGATGGTTGTAAGCTATCATATGGGTGCTGGGAATCAAATTCTGGACCTTTAGAAGAGCAATCAGTACTCTTAACCGATAAGCCAACTGTATTTTGTCTTGTTTTTGAGACAGGGTATCCTGTAGAGCAGGCTAGCCTCAAGCTATGTGGTCAAAGATAATCTTAGACTCCTGATCCTCTGCCTTGTAAATGCTAAGACTATAGTCATGTACATCCAGGTTAATTTGTTGTTGTTGTTGTTGTTTTTTTGAGACAGGGTTTCTCTGTAGTTTTGGTGCCTGTCCTGGATCTCGATCTGTAGACCAGGCTGGCCTCGAACTCACAGAGATCTGCCTGGTTCTGCTGGGATTAAAGATGTGTGCCACCACTGCCCAGCAATTTGTTTGTTCTTAATAGTTCATGGGCTATAAAATTTACCTTCTCTAAAGTGTAAAGCCAGTTATTTGCAGTATTTTGTTAAGACTGAAACAGCCGTCACTGTGTAGCTCCAGGGCATCCCCCATGCGGAAGCCGCAGTCGCCGCCATTAGTAGCGGTTTTCAGCCTGCTTTCCATCTCCAGCAAACTCTCACTCTGGAGCAGCGACATCGTCTTCCCTCCTCCATCAGCACTGCACAGTGGCGACGACAGCTCCCCCACGGCCGCATTTGTGGGGTCAGAGGAGTACGTGTGATGCTGATACATGGAATGGGGTGCACACATGGAGTCAAGGGAGGGTGTTGGGTGTCCGCTCCATCACTTATTCCCTGGAGATGGGACCTCTGGTGAACCTGGAGCTAGGCTGTGCAAGCTGCAGGGTCCTCCTGTCTTCACCCCCTACAGCTCTGGAGTTGCCAGCATGCACACATCCAGCCTTTTATTTTATCTATCTATCTATCTATCTATCTATCTATCTATCTATCTATCTATCTATCTATCTAACTAACTATCTATTATTTTTGTTTTTTTTTTCAAGACAGGGTTTCTCTGTGTAGCTTTGCACCTTTCCTGGAACTCGATTTGTAGACCAGACTGGCCTTGAACTCACAGAGATCCGTCTGCCTCTGCCTCTCGAGTGCTGGGTTTAAAGGCGTACGTCACCACCGCTGCCCGGCTATTTCCTTTATTTTTGTTTTATGTGGGTGGGTGTTTTGCCTGCATGTATGTTAGTGCACCATATTCATGAAATGGCCAAGGAGACCAGAACAGGTCATCAGACCCCTGGGACCCGACTCACAAGCGTTTCTGAACCACCATATATGTTCTGGGAACCCAATCTGTGTCGTCTGGAATAGCAGCCGGTGTTCTGACCACTGAGCCATCTCTCTAGCCCCTCTATCGTGTTTTTTGAGGCAAGGTCTCTCACTGACCTGGGGCTTAACCATTTCAGCTAGACTGTTGGCCAGCAAGCCTCTGGGATCTGCCTATCTTTGCCACTACCCTGAAACCCATCAGCGCTGGGATTACAGGCACCATGCCACCCCATCTGCCTTTTACGTAAGTTCCGGGGGATCCAACTCAGGTCTTCGTGTCTGCATGGTCAACGCCTTACCCAATAAGCCATCTCCCCAGCCCAAATCTTATAATTTGGTCAAGTGCAATTTATTTATTTATTTCCTCTGGTTGCTTTTGCTTTAGATGTTATACCTAATAAGCTCTAGTTTGATCCAAGGTCATAAAGATTTAGTTCCATATTTTCTCTTATGTATTCTATAGTTTTAATTCTTACATTAAAATCTTTGGTCCATTTTGAGTTGATTTTTTGATCAAGGTGTGCAATGGGAGGGAGGCCTCAATTAATTTCTTTGCATAAATTACCAGCCACTGTTTATCAAAAGACTATTCTTTCCCCTTATTAAATCGTTTTAACATCTTTGCTGAAAATCAATTGACCAGAGACCCTCCATTTTATTCTGCCATTTTTTTCTGAATGACTACCTTTGTGCTGGTGCCATACTGTGCCAATTATTATAGCTTTCTGGTATATTTTGGTTTTCTTTTTTTTTTTTTAACACAGCTTGCGACATAAGTATTAAATAAACTCTGACACTATGAAAGGACACAAATATGTCTGTCTATGCTAACGGCATAGCTCAGTAACAATACTTGTCGGGGGGGAATCTCCATAAGGAGTTAAATAACAGTTGATTTACATGTAGAAAAAAAGCTGAGAAACATGGGCTTGGAAGAATAATCAGTGGCCCTCCCCTCTAAGGTCTGTTTACACACTGGAATGGCAGACTCCACAGAGATGAACACAGATGACCTTGAAAAGGGCTATCTTGGCATTTCTGTGGTCCAATCTCCCTTTTCCTCACCTCATTCACCGCCTCATTTCCCTTCAGTGAAGGGGTTGGATCAGCTCTCCCTGGTCTAAAGTCCCGTGATTCCATTGTGTCGCTCAAAGTGATACAGCTGGCCCAAGGCAAAACGAGAGCCAGGAATGTGTGACAGCTAAACATTTTACTGTTTCCGAGAAGATGGAGCATGCAATAGACAGACCACAGTATTAACCACAACAAAACCCTTGGGCCAAGAAACAGGGCGTGGAAATGCTCTCATGTCACGTTTACAGATCTGAGCTAACATTTCCAGTAGAACAGCTCTCAACCTAAGATTCCTACTGAGCCCGAGATTGTTTTCACCCCGAGATCTCTCCCTTGCTTCTTAGCCTAAAGGCTCCTGGAATCCTGGGGAAGCTTCTCCCTGAAGGTGTAAGGATTGACAAGCGGCTCAGGAAGCAGAGCAAAGATAAACTGTGTTCCGTAGCATGAAAAGAGCTTCCGCCCTCAGGTCCAATGTGGGAACAAGATGACCTGAGCCTGGAGAGCCACAGAGAGACAGCCTTAAGCTGCTTCCGGACCATTGGGGTGTAGGTGTGGCCAAGGAGAGGCTGAGTCTAGACAGCTACAGATGAATTCCTTGGTATTTCTGTTTCTTTTCTTTGTTATTTGTATGGTGTGGGGTGGTATGGTGTGTGTGTGTGTGTGTGTGTGTGTGTGTGTGTGTGTGTGTGTGTGTGTGTGTGTTTGTGTGTGAAAGAGAGAGAGAGAACGCGTGTTCCGGCAGGCATGTGCTGTGGTGTGCACGTGGAGGTCAGAGGACAGCTTTTAGGAATTCTTCTTCCATCACAGGTTCTAGGCACCTGAACTTAGGTCAACGGGCTTCCGAACACCTTCACTGAGCCTTTTGGCATGCCCTAACTCAGTAGTTCTTACGGCAAGCGACGTGCCTCGCTATTTCACATATCTCTAGAAATCCTCAATATATAATAGTTTGAATGTCCTACAGCTTGATTCTCACAACCTCACACCACACAGGGAAGGCAGCCAGGACCCAGCACGATGAAGGACTCCCCTGTAGAGACAGCTAGAAAAGTTTGACCTGAGGTCTGAAGAGGGCTACACAGTCTAGAAGACGAGGCCTTGATGGCCTCTGCTAGACGACACCAGCTTCCTAAGGCACAGAGGCGGTCAGTCAAGAAGGCTGAATCCTGACCTCCAAATGTGCCTGTTTCTGTCATGTCCTTCCTGGTCCTCACGACAGAGGGGAGAAGAGGCCGAGTCAAGTCTGAAACACTCCTGGAAATGCTCTTTTCAGCCGCTCCAGACTCAAGGGACTCAGCTTCCTACAGGAAAACGAGAGGAGAGGACCATTGGCTCTGTCTGCTGGCGACACACTTAGGCTCTTCTGAAAGTGACAGGAAAAGGAGCAGCCCCCTGCCATCGACACACTGGAATGAAGGAACAGTACTCCCAGAGGCCCTGGCATATGGCTTCTTAGAGACCTTTACCACTTTGTAGCAAAACAGTCTTGAAAATCAGTGGAAGAGGACTGGGGTCCTAGCTCAGTGGTAGAGCACCGGGCCAGCATGCATGAGGCCCTGGGTTCAACTAGGGGTACAACGAAGGAGACAAAGGAAGGAGGGGGCGGGGAGAGAGGCAGGGAGGGAGGGAGGGAATAGTTTTTTAAATTTAATTTTCAGAATTCATTGCTAATATATAATAGAAAGAGTTGATTAGGGGCCTGGAGAGACGGCTCGGCGGTTAAGAGCACTTGCTGCTCTTGCAGAGGACTCAAGTTGAGTTCCTAGCACCCACATGACAGCTCACAACTCCAAGAGATCTGATGGCCTCGCTAGGCACTGCACACCCGTAGTGCACAGACACACATTCGGGCAAGCACTCACACACATAGAAAGAAAGACGTGAAGTCTCAAAAAAGAAAAAGTGTCTGACAGAATTCATCAGTCAAGCCACCTGGGTCTGAGCTTCCCTTCTTCCTCCCTCCCTCCCTCTCTCTCTTGGGGAGTCACTCTACCATGGCTACACACCCGGAAATAGACCATGACATTTGTGGAGATACAATTGTTTACAGAATTCCATTATAATCTTTTATTTCTATTTGTTACACTTTAACACCCAATTTTAGTCATTTGAATCATTTTTCTTTCTTTCTTTTTGGCTCATTTTTGTTGATCTTTTTATCCTTAATTTTAAATGCATTTGTTTGTTTGTTTATTTGGGGGTTTAGATAATTTTATGTGTATGGGTGTTTTGCCTACATATATGCCTATGTACCATATGTATGCCTGATGCCCAAGGAGGTCAGAAGAAGGCATCAGATCCCCTAGAATTGGAATTACAGACAATTGTGAGCTACCATGTGGGTGCTGGGAATTGAACCTAGGTCTTCTTCAAGAGCATTCAGTGTTTTTTTGGTGGTTTTTTTTTTTTGGGTTTTTGAGACAGGGTTTCTCTGTGTAGTTTTGGTGCCTGTCCTGGATCTCGCTCTGTAGACCAGGCTGGCCTCGAACTCACAGAGATCCGCCTGCCTCTGCCTCCCGAGTGCTGGGATTAAAGGTGAGTGCCACCGCTGCCCAACCTGCATTCAGTGCTCTTAACTGTGGAGCCACCTCTCTATTTGGTGTCCCCAAATTATATATAATATATATATAATATATAATTTATATTTATAAATTTATATATAGTGCATATGTGTTGTTTTTCTTTTTTTTTTTTTTTTTGGTTTTTTGTTTTTTCGAGACAGGGTTTCTCTGTGTAGCTTTGCGCCTTTCCTGGAACTCACTCTGTAGACCAGGCTGGCCTCGAACTCACAGAGATCCGCCTGCCTCTGCCTCCCGAGTGCTGGGATTAAAGGTGTGTGCCACCACTGCCTGGCTTGTGTTGTTTTTCTGTTCTGTATTTTATTTCCGTTTTAATTTTTGTGATTTTTTTTCCCTCTAGCTTTGGTTTTAATTTTATCTTCTTTTTACAGATTTTTTTAAAAGGTACAAGTTTGGGATATTAATTTCTGATCTTTCTTCTTATTTAATGTATGCTTTTAAATGATAAATCTTACACTCAGGAGGCAGAGGCAGGCAGATCTCTAGGGAAACCTGTTCCATATAGGGAGCTCTAGACTAGCCAGGTATACATAGTATACATGGTAAAATCTTCTCTCTCAAAAAAAAATTTTTTTTTAAAGGGGACCGGAGAGAAAGCTCAGCAGTTAAGAGCACTGGCTATTTTTACAGAGGACCTGGGTTCAATTCCCAGCACCCACATGGCAGCTCACAGCTGTTTGTAACTCCAGCTCCAGGGAATCATACACCCTCATATAGACATACATGTAAGCAAAACACCCAAAACACATAAAATAAAAATTAATTAAAAAAATTTTAAGCCAGATGATGGTGACACACACCTTTAATCCTAGCACTCAGGAGGCAGAGTTGGGCAGATCTCTATGAGTTCAAGGCCAGCCTGGTCTGCAGAGTGAGTTCCAGGACACCCAGGGCTACACAGAGAAACCTTGTCTCGAAAAACAAAAACAAACAAACAAACGAATAAAAAAGTTTAAAAAAGGAAAAAAGCTACAAATTTCCCCATAGATATTGTTTTCTTTCTTTTATTTTTTACTATAAAAGGCCTATTTTTTAAAGATTTATTTGTTTTTGTCTTATGTATGGGTCCTCTGCAAGAGCAGCCAGTGCTCTTAGCCCGCTGAACCGACTCTAGTCCAGACTCTCTTCCTTCTAATCCCTAGGTTGGGGGGATTTGTTGTTATTACTATTGGCTTTCTTTTCCCATGAAGCAATTTATAGCTTCCCCTTTGATTTCTTCTTTGGTTCCTTGGTTAACTATGAGTGTGTCCTTCATGCTCCGTGTGTGTGAACACCCACATCCCTTCTGTTAATGATTTCTAACTCCATCTCACTGTGATCAGAGAACATCCATGGTGTGAGCACAGTCCTTGAAAACTGACCAAAACTTGTTTTATGGCCTGTCATATGATAGCCTGAGGTCTAGCCTGAGTTCATGTACACTTGGAAAAAAATGTGTCGTGTTGGGTGGAGTGTTTTGCAGACATCTGTTAGGTCAAGTTTGTTTATGGTGTTGTTATCTATTTCTTTACTGATTTTTCCATCTAATTGTCGTTTTCCTGTGTGAGTTGGAAACTGTATTCAGTGTCGCAGTCTATTCCTTCTGCCAAGTTTCTCGTTTGGGTCCTCTAGTGAATTTTTATTCTGATTGTTATATTTTTCAGCTTGAGAATTTAGTGGGGTTTTACAAAAATGTCTGCTTCTTTATTGATGTTCTAAAGATGGCAATACAGCATTTCATACTTTAGTTTGTAGATGTGGCTTTCTTTGAAGAAGACTTTAAATCAACAATTTAAGGTCTTTGCCTAGGAAACCCATCAACTGGGCCTCCTCAGAGACAATTTCTATTTATTCCTTTATTTTGATAAATACGTTCTTATTTCTTTGCTTCTCTCATAATTTTGGGGTGAAAAAAATGGGCTTTTTTATACTATAATGTGGTAACCTAGAAGTTATATTCTTTCCCCTTGCTGCTGCCAGGGTTACTGCTGTTTATCAGTCAATTATTGAGTGGTTTCTCTGAACTAATTCTATAAAATCTGAATTCATCAACATACATGGCCAACAATGTCTCTATTCGGTTATTTCAATGGTCAGCTAAAGTTTGGTCAGAAACTCCCTTAAATAACTAGAACCTAGAAATTATAGTCTTTGCCAAATATTAGCTGACCACCAAAATACTGAACTTCATTTATTTTTATGTGTATGAGTGTTTTGCCTACATATATATATATATATATATATATACACCACATGCATGCCTGATACTCTAGGAGGGCTTTGGGTCCCCTGGAACTGGAGTTATAGGCAATTGTGAGCCATCCTGTGGTGCTGAAAACTAAAGCCAGGTCTTCTGAAAGAGCAGCACGCACTCTCAACCACTGAATCATCCCTCCTGCCTCAGGCCTCCTCCTTTTTTTCTTCTTTCTTAAGATTTTATTTTTAACCGTGTGTATGTGTGTCTATGTCAGTGGAGGCCACCTTTGGGGTACCTATGGAAGCCGGGGTGTTGAATGCCCTGGAGTTTGAGTCACAGGCAGTGACATGGCACTGGGAAGTGAACCCAAGTCCCTTGGAAGAACAATACGCACGCCTTCTTGACCGCTGAGCTGTCTCTCCAGCCCCCAGCCTTTTCCTTTCTTCAAGTCAGGTGTTGTTCCCCAAACACAGTACCACCTGAGAGAAGACAGTTTTCCCTATGATCCACTGGACATTTGTCTGGGATCTGGGCTCTTCCTTCCTCCCTGGCACTCTGTTCACTGGAAACCATGGTGTGTTTCTTTCCAGCAGCTCTACATCTGGATCAGGAGTCTCCGAACTTCCACTATCAAGGAAGTAGGATTGAGATTAACATTCCTTTCCTCCCAGCAGGCCTCGGGCTTCTGCGCAAATCAGTTCACCTTCTCAAAGTCCAAGGCTCCCTATCAAAGGCATATGTAAGAGTCTTTACTTTTACGAAGCCACAAAGCTTCCTTTTCACCCTTCTCTTAGGACAAGGGACGCCTACCTAACAACTACAGCCATAAATAATGGATACCACTGGTCTTGCCCTTCCTGAGTGGAGGAGGGCTGCCTCAAGGGGAAATATTAAACACACCCAAGCAGAGGACGGCAGCAGTTCCTCAGCACTCTACATATGGATGCGCTGTAATTTAATTGATTGTTCCTCCACTTTGGGATATTTGTTTCCCTCCTTTTTTATTATTATAAATAATTCTGCAATGAATGCCTTGGCATGGGTACAAGATATTTCTGTAGAATAGATTCTTGAAAGCAGAATAGTTGGGTCAAAAAAACATATGCATTTAAATGTAAAACGTCTCCAAATTGCCTTCCAAAAATGCTTTCCTGAATTTTATTCCCTTGAGAATGTCCGCTTCCTCACTCTATCACCGTCACTATATATTAAGAACCATTTTTCAGTGTTGATATTAATATCATTTCTATTTCCATACCCCTGATTACAAGCAAGGTTGAACATGTTTTTATGTTTATTGGCTGCTTTTCTTCTCCTGCGAGCTGAGGATTCATAGCCCTTGCTTATCTTTCTATTGGGTCGTTTGTCTGTCCTTATCTCACACGTGATGTTTAATGCCGAGGTATTCTGACACTGTAGTTGTTAACTGATTACTGCAGACAAATAGACAAGCTATCGATTTTAGGAAGTTGGTCTCATTCCTGGCGCCCTTCCTAACATTTGTCATGATTTTAATAGTTTTAAGTTGATTATCTTTCTTACTTAGGAGAGCCAACATATCGCTTGCAAATAATGTTTTATTGTGATTACTGACGTGTTTGGGCTCATTCCTATTGCCTTGCTCCACATTTCTATTGGCCACTGGTTCTAGTTCCTCGTCTGTGGCTGTGGCAAACACCATGACCAAACGCAACCTTGGGAGGAAAGTGTTTATTTTCATCTTATACTTCCAGGTCGTGGCCCAGTGTTGAAGGAAGTCAAGACTGGAACTCATGCAATAACCTGAAGCAGAGACCCTGCAGAATGCTCCTTCGTTTGTTTTATCTTCTCGTACAGCTCCGGACCACCTGCCCAGGGAGCGGCACCTCCACTCACCCAGAATAGACTGGGTCCTCCTGCATCAATTAGTAATCAAGACAATCCCTCACAGACTTGCCAGCAGACCAGCCTGATAAAGACAATTACTTGACTGACACTTCCTGTTCTGGAGATTGACGGCTGTGTGGAGCTGGCAGACAATGCTAACTAACTGGGATGGGTGCTTTCTGGTTTCTTCCATCGCCTTCCCTCTTGCTACTCCATAGAATTTCTCTCTTTCCTCCCCCTCCCCGGCCCTCCTCTTCCTAGTCTGTTCTCAAAGCTGTAGTATCTCGAAGCTGTGGCGTGTGCTCCACTCCTGACCTTCACTTCTAGACCCTTTTTCTGTTCTTCTGTGGCTCTGCATTTCAGCCCTAGGCTTTGGATGGCTAGTCGTACATATTTTGCTAAATAGTCAAAGCTATTTTGTTTGTCAATGTCAAGAGTCAAGTCAATTTATAGCCTCCCCCCCACCCTATCACATCACTAACACACATTGAACTCCACTGCACACACCTCACTTCCCTTGTTGAATTGAAATCACTTGAGAGTTTAGCACTCAATTTTTGAAAAAAAATTTTTTTTTTGCACATTTCATGTCTATCACAAAGAGATCCTTTATTTTCTGCTCTTTGCTGTGTATAATGTTCTGTTTTCTTTTGACATCACTCATGATTTAAAAAGTAGTAATATTGTCTTTAATTTTGCCGCTGATTGACTTTTGTGTTTACCGAACCCAAACGTCAAACCTTATTTCTCTTGAACCTCTATTTCTCTGATGATGGAGGTTAGGAAGGTCAGCAGCTGCCAACCCCCTTGCTTATGGCCTCCATCTGTCTGATGAGGACTCTGCATGCACCTTCACCAGGCTCGCCCTCTCCTCACACATTCTCAGTCTTTTTAAATGTCCCATGGGTTTATAAATTCAACTTACATTTCAATCATAGACCTGTTTTTCAAACCATAGGGTTTTGGGGTTTTTTTGGTTCAATTCTTACAACATATTTAGTTGGTCTCTGTGCCTGCCACCAGACTTTTCTATTGTAATGCTCCTATTCCAAGTTCTTAATTTTAATTCATCTCTTGAACAGCTGAAGTGTATCTTCAAGCTGTTTGCTTAGGGGAAACGCATGGGTGGTACATTTTCTACCCTTCTCTGTAAATATGGAATATATTTCTGTTGTTTTCCCACATGAATGACAACTTGTTGGGCAAGGGATTCTTCTGTTGACATCTTTCTAACTCAGAACTCTCGGAACGGTAACCATTGCTCCTTCCTATAAGCATAACTCCTGGTGCTTAGAAATGTCAAGGCAGCTGGGCATGGGGGGGGTAGCAAACACCTTTAACCTCAGCATGAAGGAGGCAGAGGCAGGTGGATCTCTGTGAGTTCAAGGTCAGCCTATTCTATAGATGGAGTTCCAGGACAGCCAAGGCTACATAGAGAAACCCTGTCTTGAAAAACCCAAAACAAATAAATAAATAAGTAAAATAAAACATCAAGGCAAAGCCCAAGCTCCTCTTTGTAATCTCATTCATGTGTAGTTCCAAAGCAAAGTTTTCCCTCCACTTCACAAAACAAACTTTTATCTCGTTGGTAAGCTATGTCTCCATTTCTTTGACTAATGATGAAAAATCTCTTTTTTGGTTTTGGTAAATGTCTTTTAGCTACTGTCCTTCTCTCCATCTTCCATCACCAACGTCAACAAAACAGTCTTCAGATTGTTTTTGCATCCTCACTCAGCCCGTTCCTCGCGTTTGCTACTCCTACTTGTGCCTTAAGGGCCTGCCTGTGTCTTTACTGATGTGAGCATTGACCTCTCATTGCCCTGCAGTGATCCAGGCTCCGTAGTGTGCCGCCAAAGCCTCAAGAGTACCCCGACTTCCAGCTTCATCTACCACTGTGCTCCCCCAGGTTCCTGATGATCCAGCCACACTGGCCACCCCTCACTGCTTCTTCTAGGCCACCTCACTCCCCCTTTCTGGGGCAACTCCTCTGGATTCTTCAGATCTCAGTTTAACTGTTGCTTCCTCAAGGAAGCTCTCCCTGATGCTCCATTATGGCTTGTTCTAGTCCTAAACTTTTTTTTATTTGTTTGTTTGTTTGTTTGTTTGTTTGAGACAGAATCTCTCTATGTAGTCCTAGGGGTCCTGGAACTCACGATATAGAGCAGGCAGACCTCAAACTCACAGAGATCTGTCTGCCTCTGCCTCCCAAGCACTGGGATTAAAGGCATGTGTCACTATGTCTGGTAACTTTTTTTTTTACTTGTAAGATTTATTTTTAGGGGGCTGGAGAGTTGGTTCAGTGGTTAAGGGCATTTGTTGGTCTTACAGAGGACCTGGGTTTGGTTCCCAGCACCCACCCCCAAGGTGACTCACAACCACCTGTTATCCAACATCCTCTTCTGAAGGGCATCAGATATATGCCTGGTCTACACAGCAAGTTCCAGGCCCGTCAGGGCTACAAAGTGCGACTCTGTCTCAAAAACCAACAAACAAAAAGATTTCTTTTTAGTTATGTGTATGCATGTGGGGGGGGGGGATATGTGTCCATGAGTTCGGGTGCATGAAGAGGCTAGAGACGTCAGATCCCCCTGGAGCTTAACTTAGGTCCTCCACTAGAAAGCAACCATGTGCTCTAAACAACTGAGCCATCTCTCCAGACCCACCCCAAAATGTTCATCTTTCATTCATTGTTTTTTTTTTTTTTTTTTTTTTTTGGTTTTTCGAGACAGGGTTTCTCTGTGTAGCTTTGCGCCTTTCCTGGGACTCACTTGGTAGCCCAGGCTGGCCTCGAACTCACAGAGATCCGCCTGGCTCTGCCTCCCGAGTGCTGGGATTAAAGGCGTGCGCCACCACCGCCCGGCTCTCATTCATGGTTTACAACAAGTATTTACTGAGTGGTTACTAAGTGCCAGACACTGTTCTAGATATGAGGAGCTGTCAACAAAAGCGACAAAGGTCTCTGCCCTCCTGGAAGGTAGTTTCACAGAAAGTCTTTCATAGAACTTAGAAATATTAGTTGCATTGATTGTGAAATTATTTTCACTCTGGTTCCCTCTGTGAAAGGAAGGATCAAATCCATTTGTTTCATTTTATTTTTTTTTTCTTTTTGCAGTGCTATTTATGGAGCCCAGGACCTCATGCAAGATAGTCAAGTGCTGTGCCACTGAGCCACACTACCAGCCGCCTGTTTACTCTTGCAATTCTAGTGTGTAAGTCAATGCCTGGTAGACAGCGCACACTTGATACAAGCTTGATGGGTGAATTAATGCTTTTTGTAGAAGCCAAGACTTTTTTTTTTTTTTCAAATCGTAATCCATCTCAAACAAGCTCCAGCCCTAAGTAAATAAATAAATAAAATGGAGTGGATTTATGAGCTGGCTGGCTGGGTAGCCCGTGGGCAAGTAGCATCATGCACAGCTGGACCCAGAGTCTTATTCGATGCTGACAGAGCCACCACTGCTCCCCTCCGAGGGTTGATCTTATTCTTTCCAGCTCTAGATGGATTTCCTCCATGTTGCCAGGGGAGATAGGTACTGACAGTTCCAAACGCACATAGTCTCAGCTTAGCAACACCAGGAGAAAAAGCCCTCATTTCTCTCGACATCTGTACATCTGTACTCAAGAGCCAGACAACTGGGGACTTGTCCCTCTCAGGTCTCCTGTTCCCACCACCTAGCCAGGAGATGGAGTACTCTGATTGGTCAAAGCTTGGGTCCGCCTCTCCCTGAGGGTCTGGGGCAATCTGCTAGGGAGGGCACTGCAATGACCTTCATTCCAGCACATTTCCCTAGAGGAATAGCAGGTGTTGCCAACCGGAAGGAGGAGATGTTACCATGAGGACAAACACAGTGTGGAGGGTTTCTCGCATTCTTCACTTCCCACAGCGGTGGCTTTGTATGTCTGTCTCCCTCCCAGCCTGTCCCTCTGTCTTGTCTTGAGTAGCTGTTTTTCTGCTGGGGCCCTTTGCACTTGCTCTACACAGAGCTTTGAGGACAGTAGACTCGGATGGCCCTTTTGTATTTGGGGGAGCTCCACCCCCTTACAGTAATGATGTCTGGAGGAGAGCGTCACAGACTCAGCTGCAGCACACCATTTACCTCCTGACATTCCAAAGAGCAGAACTTCCTCCACCGTCGATCTGACTCCAGACTGAGGAGCAATCATTTTGTCTAGAGGGAGACTATGCACACCCCCAGTTTCCTGGCTGTTTCTGAAACCCAGGGCCTTAGGAGAGTGCTCTACCAATGAGTAACACCCTTAACCTCTTGTGCCTGGCACAGCTAGAGCTACTTTTGAACACATGTGGTGTCATTGACATCATTTGCTGCCTCCTCCTACTTCTCTTCCTTCTCCCTCCCCCTCCCCTTTTTTTTTTTTTTGAGATAGGGTCTCTCTATGTAACGGGTCTTGAACTTGCTATGTAGTCCAGGCTGGCCTAAGCTCCTGATCCTCTTGACTCTGCTTCTCAAGTACTGGGATTACTAGCATGTGCCACCTCATTTTAGAGGCTGTAACTCCCAGGGTCACATTGTTCTGATGGCAGGGCACACTGTTCTATAACACAGAGTTGGAATTCAGCTTTTGATTGTGATAAACCTGTTTATTCACTTGCATGTAAGTCCAGTGGAATAGTCCAAAGCCAGACAGGATGTAGGACAAGTCTTCACTGCACAGAACTGCCCTACGCAGGACCCCCAGCATCCCTGATACCTGACCCCGAGCTGTCAATGCTATCCCTCAACCATCAAGGCAACACAAAATGTCAGCACAAGTTTTCTAAGCACTCAGGGGACTGTCTACACACAGCTTCTCGTCTTTTGCAGACTTTGAACCTGGGTTTATCATTCCCCACACCTACGTCCTGAGTGCCAGGAAGGTGGTGATTGCAGTGTAGAGCGAGGACAGGAGGACACACTGGCCTTTGACTTAAAATGGCCCTAGTAGTTTCACGTCATTTTGTAAAGACATTGAGAGCAAAGCCCTCAAGACCACACCAATGGCTCAGGGTGTCTCAGTATGTGTAGCAGCTTGGCTTCAGTGATTTTACACTCACATACACACATGACTCGTCTACTCTGTCTCAGAGGCTGAGCATTAACAAGAATGCGCATGTCTATTATCAGATGCCATTTTCCCTTTATTTCCCTTTTATCTTACTGTTGGGACTTTATTTGAATTTGTTTATGGAAGATTTTATTTTGGTTTATAGTTTAAGACCAGGGCAGCCAAGTTGTAGTGACACCTGCCTTTAATCCCAGCACTCAGGAGGCAGAGGCAGATGGATCTCAGCGAGTTCAAGGCCAGCCTGGTCTACAAAGCGAGTTCCAGGACAGCCAGGGCTGTTACACAGAGAAATTCTGTCTCAAAAAAAAAGAAAAGAGAGGACCAGGGCTAGAGAGATGGCTCAGTGGTTCAGAACACTTGCAGGGAACCTGAGTTTGGGTTCCAGCACTCACATGCTGGCTACTATCAGATGATAGTATGCACATACATGGGGTACATACATACATGCAGGCGAAACACTCATACACATAAAGTAAATAAGTAAATCTTTAAAAAAGGTTTTTAAAAGAACAGATATAGTCCATCATGATGGAGAAGGTATAGTGGCAGGTATGAGGCCACTGGTCACGCTGTGTCTGCAATCAGGAAGTAGAGCTTCTATGGGTATTTTGACATTTGAATTTGTTAAACATTCAAAACTGTGTGTGTGTGTGTGTGTGTGTGTGTGTGTGTGTGTGCGCGCGCGCGCGTGCGCGCACGCATATGTATATGGTTATATTATTTATGATTATATATAGTAAGCAGCATTATTTATGCATTTATTTCAAGATAGTAGAGGGGATGTTGTGAAACATTTGTTATAAATGTGTATTGGGTGTGATGGAGTTGAGAACACCAAGTGTAGGAGTCTGGCAGATGTCAGCAACAAGCAGGAATCTGTTGTTGTTGAGAACTATCTGATTGCTGGACACTGAGGCACATGCCTATCATCCCAGGCACTCAGAAGTTCTGAGGCAAGAGGATCTTGAGTTCAAGGTCAACCTGGGCAATCTAAATCTAGATTCAAATTCTTCTAAAGATGAGAAGTGAGATTCTATTTATGTTATAAATAAGTAAAGGAGGCTCATGTCTATAACCCCAGCACCGAGGAGTTAGAGAAGGAAGATCAGTTCAAGACAACCCTCAGTTTCAAGATGAGTTTGAGGCCAGTCTATGAGATATGATAATCTATGTCAACAGATAAGTGAATGAATAAATGAATGTAAACTTAAGAAGGGTGAAGACTTTTAGCTCAATGGTATAGCACTCACCTAGCATTTGTGAGTCTTTAGGTTTGATTACAAATAGTGAGGGGGGGGGTCTCACTTTCCTTAATAATAAATAGATCTGCGGGCTGGAGAATGACTTAGGGGTGATGTGCTTACCAAGCAAGCACGAGGACCAGAGTTAGAATCTCCACAACCCACGTAAAGCCAGACCTGGTAGTGCAGGTCTGTAATCTAAGTGCCCCGGTGCGGGGGATGGGAGGCAGAGCCAGGAGAATCTCTGGAATCCAGCCGGACTGGTGTACACAAGGGCTAACAACCAGGGAGAGCCCCTGAGTTCACAGAATGGAAGGCAAGGGCAGGCATGTGAGACTGTCCTCTGATTTCCACGTGTGCGCTGGGGCAAGTGCACACCCTCAGTCACACACTGAATACACACACCACACACACACACACACACACACACACACACACACACACACACACTAATAACAATAACGGGGGCCATCGGGACGGCTCAGCTAGTAAGAAGCACTTGCCTAGCAAGTCTGAGTTCAATCCAGGGAACCCACAGTGTCCTCCGATCGCCACGTGCACACTGTGGCGCAGGTGTGCCCACGCTCTCGCTCACAGACAACAGTAGTAAAATGACAGTTAAAATAATGGTAATAACATTGGACCCATAGTAAAGGTATGTGACCTGCCTTTTGCCCGGCTTGCCGGCCTCATCCTGGGTCCTAAAAGCAGGTAAAATTCAGCTTTCTCCACCTGTTTCCTCACAGATATCAATCACACCTAGCATATCTTATCTGCTAACTAGTCAGGCAGGCAGCCCTGGAGATGGAGACTCCTGGCAACGACAGACTCCCACAGGCCTAGGGAGGTGTCTTCTCCCCTCAGCAATGGCCTCTTAACTTCATTGGCTACTACTTCTGAGTATCACTAAGGGCTTCTTTTTTTTTTTTTTTTTTTTTTTTCCCTGATGCCCTTATACCTATAAGTGACTCATACTTCATTGGTCTAGAATCAAATTTAAAATAAGTGCTATGTTCCCAGGTCTGTGTCCCCCGAAATCATCTCCTGGACAGGTGGGTCTCATTCCAGCCAGGCTTTCTGCGGGACCTGGCTATCAAGAAGGATGTCCACCATTGCTGAACAGGAGCTGGTTGCTATCTCTGAGTCCAGAGCGATCCTTCCACACCAGATGCTCCTCACCCTCTCTCTCAGAGTCAGGTTCGTCCTGGAAAAAGGAAGAGTGGGCACAGGCCTAGACATTTGGATTCCAAGCATGGGGGCCTTCCTCACATCCACCGTTGAACTTTTTCTGGATTTCACCAGCTTATCATGTTGCCAACGGGGCGGGGGTGTGTGTGGCTATACCAGGCTGGGCTCGCTCCCCCTCTGATAACCCTGAGGCCTGTCCTAAAATGTTGTTGTGTTCCAAAGCCAAAGAGCTCTGGTGGCAGCCAAGGAAAATTCAGATTTCGATGAAGGTTCTGTGAGAGAACAGGGGAGTCTGAATTCCCACAAGCTCCTTCCACGAGGTCTTCTGCCCACAACACCTACTTATCCCTCCTCCCCCAGCCCTAGCCTTCCCCCCTTGCTCTCCCCTTTCATAGCAGCTCCATCCTATAACTCAGTCAGCATCATCCTTACAGAGGCCGCTGACAAGGTCCCCTGGCATCTCCTGAGGCCTTGAATCATCTCCCCACCATCTCTGGCCTGGAAGTCCTTGTGTGACAAAGAGGAACTGGATGTCATTTGCTTTGTCCTAGAAGCTCCTCTGGCAGGAACCCAGCCCCACAGTGCCCTCCTCTCATCTTGCCTCACCCCTGCCTGCATCATGGTAACTTCACCTAGGGATGTCCTTGTCATCCCCAGCCTGAACTGAAGGGGACTCAGTGGTGAGACTCTGGAGCATGTGTGACTGCTGTAGGCAAGTCTGCAGTCCTGGGACTCCCTGGGAACAGAGCCAGCAAGCGCCACAGTTTGGAAGAGGTGGCTTCTCCAACCATTTCAGTCCCGATCCCCACTCGTTTGCTGTGTTCTTTTCCCATCTCGGTCTGCCACCAGATGACTTTCGCTGCCATCACCCACACATGGTTTGGGGACAGTGAAGAGTGTCATGCCATAAAGCCCTGGGCTATCCTGGGTGTCCCAAGACTTTTTATTATTATACTTTTTTAAAAAGATTTATTTATTTATTGTGTATACAATGTTCTGCTGCCATTTATGCCTGCAGGCCGAAAGAGGGCACCAGATGGTTGTGAGCCACCATGTGGGTGCTGGGAATTGAACTCAGAACCTTTGGAAGAGCAGCCAGTGTTCTTAACCTCTGAGCCATCTCTCCAGCCCTTATTACAATTTTTATGTGCCACAGCGCTGTGTGGAGGTCAGAGGACAACTTGCAGAAGTCAGTTTTCTCTTACTACCATGTGGGTATCACGAATCCAGCTCATGTCATGAGACTTGACAGCAGCAAGTGCCACTAAGCCAGCCCCCTCTCCCCTCTCCCCTCTCCCCTCTCCCCTCTAAGACTGTTGGACCCTTTCTGGGGCTGATAGGGTGCCCGATAGAACAAACTTGCCACCTCAGATAACTCAGAAGTGGTATTTAGTCAAGTCCAGGACCTGACTGAGGCGCCCTCAGACTAGGGCCTGTGTCTTGGTTACCTTTCTATCGCTGTGACAAAACACCACAACCAAAGCAACTTGAGAAATAGAGCATTTCATTTGGGGCTTCTGGTTACAAAGGGTTAGAGTCCATGCTGGTGGAGTGGAGGTACGGCAACTGGAATTGCTGAGAGAGAGAGAGAGAGCTTACATCTTGATTCGCAGGCAGGAGGCAGAATGGAGGTGGAGAGAGAGAGAGAGAGAGAGAGAGAGAGAGAGAGAAGGAGAGGGCGGGGTGGGATGTTGCTAGAACAACCTCAAATGTTGTTCCCAAGAAGAATCAGGAGGGAGATGGATGGGAATCAAGAACAGGAAGGAGCTGAGAGCACTGTCACACAGGGGTGACTGTGGCTCTGTGCCATCGGAGCTTTGCATAAGAGGATTGCCCTGGCAGGAAGCAGGAGAGTTCTAGTACTTATGGCTCAAGCTCCTTCGCTTCTGCCCCTGCCCCACGCAGCTTCCCAGGCACTTACACTCGGTGTATTGACTCACAGTGGGTCCCAGGAGGCTGGCTCACTGTCTAGCAAAGGAGGGAATGAATGCTGTTGGAGGTGAAAGCACTTGACTTGATGATGTGCAAAATGATCGAGGGGTACATGGGCAGCGCACTGACGGCTCCGGCTGTAAGTTCTCTATTCTCTCTCTTAATGCAAACTCACTCTCTGAGGCCTGCCGTGCTATCACACTTCTCTGGCACACGCCAGCCACCACTTAAGGCACCTCCCCCCCTCCCCCAGAACTCCATAGTCTGTATGCTGGCATCTGCTCTACCTTTGGGAGAAGAAGCTGTGCAGCCAGGGCAGGTACATATCTACCCCCACTACTCTCCCCTTCAGAAGGCGGTCTGACCCTTAAGAAATATTGTCAGAGGCTAGGAGCAGATACTGATCTTGCAAAGGACCTGAGTTCAGCCCCCAGCACCCATGTCCAGTGGCTCACAGCCTCCTGTACCTCCAGTATGCTAAGCAACCCTCCACCCACTGAGCCACACATCTCCAGCCCTTGTCCTTTTCTCCCTCTAGTTTAAGTGTGTGGAAAGGGCTGCCCGTATCTCCATGGACGTGTACTGGGGTCAAGGCATTCTGGGGCCTCCATTCCAGAGAGTCACCTGCTGCCGCCTCCTCCTCCTCCTCCTCCTCCTCCTCCTCCTCCTCCTCCTCCTCTTCCTCCTCCTTATCCATTGGCTACTTATTTCTCAACAAAAGAGAAGCCTGGCCTTTCTTTGATGTCACTGGAGCATTTCCTGTCTGACTGTGGATTCCACTCCCCAGGGGCATCCCTTGGGTTTGCTTCAAGGCATCACCTTAACAGCTCTGGCTCCCAGCTGCATGTGTCTAAGCTGTCAAGAGATCCTGGCAGCTGTCCCCTGTCAGATATGAAGTTTTCTTTTCTTATTTGTTAAAATGCAAACTTTTCATTGATATTCATTATTATTATGGCGAGGGTGAGCGTGCACCTGCCAAGGCGCTTGTGTTTCGGTCAGAGGACAACTTTCTGGAGGTGATTTTTTTCCTTTCATCTTTACAAGGGTTCCAGGGGTCAAACTCAGGTCATCCGGCTTGTACAGCAAGTGCTTTTACCCACAGAGTCATCTTGCTGGCCCTGAGGTTTTCTTATTGCTCAGCTAGCTTCTGCCTAGCTGAGGCCACCAATTCCATCTTGAAACCCAGTGTCCAGGCTGAGGCCCTGGCTCTGCAGCTGGGTGAATTTTAAGGAAACTCTTGGTAGGATTAAAAAGAACACCAGGGCATAATAGGTCAAAAAGGGGATTTTTTGGTGCTGGATGGTGGTGGTGCTCGCCTTTAATTCCAGCACCAGGAGGCAGAGGCTGGCAGATCTCTGAGTTCAGGGGTTAGCCTGGTCTACAGAGTGAGTGAGTTCTAAGGACAGCCAGGGCTACACAGAGAAACCCTATCTCAAAAAAACAAAAAACAAAAAACGAGGGGGTGGATTTATTGGCTTCTAAAGTGGCAAGTAACAAGGGCAGTTAGCTTCAGACTTAGCTGGAGCCAATTTCATAACCGAAGAGAGGACACACTGTCTAAGAGCCTGAATGCAGATGTCTCACCCTGTTCTAGAAGGTCTGACACTGTGGGGAAAACCTTGGCTAAACTGGCCTCTGAGCCCAATCTCACCCACCACCTGCCTTGTAAATACGTTCACTGGAGCACAGCCATGCTTCCTTGGTGTTATATGGTCTATACATGCTACACATGACCTATACCTGTTGAAATATTGTCTACCTCCATGGTACTGAGTGGTTGCAGCAGAGACCCCATATCCCACTGAGCTGAAAATACTCACAGTAGCCTTTTTATGGAAAAAAGCTTGTCAACCCAGGATTCAAACAGTGTCCTCAAGAATCTACCTTAGTCCTTGCCTGAAGGATGTTATCAGGTCCCCTCCCTATCCCTCTAAACCGTGGTTCCCCCCGTAGGGAGATAAATGACTTCTGAGTGGACCAAAACAACAGATGTCCTCTCACCAGGTTCTGAGCTTGTTATCTGTGCAGCGTCACCCTGAGCCTCCATGGTGACAAGCCACGAGCACACTGAGGAGACTGTCCCTGTGTGGCCCCTTGTTGTCAAGGCCAGACAAGATCAATAAGTGGACATGGCTCCAGCCTGACTCTCAAGATAGATAGAGCACTACCAGCGGCATGAATGAGGGCATCTGTGTGCCACCTCACTACTTGTTCTAATCTGGATATGGCACTCTAAGAATACTTAATCAAGTTCTGTTAACTCCTTGGGGAAAGGGCAATGCCCTTGGGAAGAGATCTGCACCTTGCCAGAAGAAATTCTGATGGTAAAATGGACTTTAAAAAAAAAAAAAAAACACCTCACAATGTCCCTGTGAAAAGGCCTAAAAACAGGATGTCTAAAAACCTGAAAAGAGTCCACCATAAAGGATGCTTCTTGACCACAGTGGATTACCTAGGCACAGGAGAAAGCATTTTCATCCCCTTCCGTCTGGCTTTCAAGGACAACGATCAAGCGCTCCATTTCCTAAGCGCATCCATTCCGAGTCATGTCCAGAGAGGCTGGTGAGTGAGCAATGCTCCCCACATAACACACTGGGCGCAGGTGTCGAGTTTTATTTGGATATTCTCTGCCATCTTGGACCAGAGGAACCATGCCCTAATTAGCCCCAGCATCTGTTCCCTCCCCAAGGCCTGAACTCATCATGCGTGGACCTCTGTGCTTCAGGGCAGCCTTTTGAAACGGTACCAACTGCTTCCACCGTCCATTCATGATGCGCACAGCATCCTGTGCAATATCCAGTAACTAGGGCACTCTCAGTTATTCCCGGAGTAGGGCTTCCTGGCTGCTATAGAGCCTTTACAATTTCCTGCCTGAAGGCCTTGCTGCCTTTACACCATCAACCACAGCTCCACACCTTTCTGAGCTCTTGGTTAATTCCTCACCTGGGACAATGCAGTAGATCTGGGTGGCTTAATTCAAGGTTATAAGTACAACTTCTGAGGGTGGTCCTCGCTGTCAACCAGCATTTTTTCCAGGGCCCTTTCCCATGCCTAATAGCCTCCAGTTCCTCATTAGAGATGACCTCGGTGACGTGAGGACATAACCTTTGGAACACAGCAGCTGCACCTTCAGAACATGTAATAGCCATGCTAGAATTACAGGCCCAGGAGCCTACGCCCTACGTGGCTTCTGATGCCCAGTTCAACCCTGGAAGTTGAAGAACATAACCTGTAACAGCTGGACAGATGCTGCACACGCCTCAGATGTAGTCCTGATCGTAAGCATCAGACTTAAAAACCCTAGGCTACCTGTGGGCGTGGTTCACAGTATGCACAGGTTTTCCCCACCCCCAGCACTGCAAGAAGAGGTGGGGTGGGGAAACTTCACTGCCACGTGGGCTCCAGTGAGCAAATGTCACAATAGCATTGTGTCCGTCAAACTAACACAATACCACTTTTCATCTACTTGTCCTTAATCAAGGTTGTTCGTCGTCGTCATCTGCCCGCATCCTTTCCATTAATGAAATGGTCCTCCTTTATTCCATACGGTTTTAGGGGGTACTGATTCCCCACTCAGTTCTTCCTCCAGGCCCCGAAAGTATGTGATACCGGCCTGCAGACCAGCCTATTTCATTTCTCCAGCCACAGTGGTTAACTGGAGAGTGAGCACAGGACCGACCGAGAAGGCCAATCAGAACCTTCTCTGTGAGCCTTCCCCTCGCCCGCCATGCTGGAACTGTCAAGAAAGTGCTCTCATGTCCGAGAGTTCAAGTTGAAGCTCCTAGTGGCCTTTCACGGTCCACATGAAGGACTTATTTTGCAATAAGGAGAATGAGGAAGCAGGGTGTGGTGGGACACATCTATAATAACCCTTGCATTTGAAAAGTAGCCTGGAGGATCAGATATTCAAGGTCGTCATCAGCTACATAAGGAATTCAAGACTAGCCTGGGCTACATGAAGCATTTCTCAAAAAAAAAAAAAAGTTTTTAAAGTAGAGAGATTGAAGCCAACCAGTGAGATGATCTAGGAAATAGGCAGAGAGGCGAGATGAAGAAGACAGAAGAGAGGCTGAGTGGTCCTCAGCTTATGGACCCGGTCACTGTGGAATCTCCACACTTTTAGGGCATTTCCTCAAGTATTGTAATCTGCCAATCTACCATTTCATCTTGGTTTAAGACTAGCTGAGACTCCGTGTTTCAATAGCAACAGATAAGGAATCTTGAGAACTTATTGACATGAGGGCTTTGGAGAGGATGCAAAGCATTGGATTGAATATAATTATTTTTCTGGAGCAAAGATTAGGAGTAATTTGAAAGGAGAGAGAGAGAGAGAGAGAGAGAGAGAGAGAGAGAGAGAGAGAGAGAGAGAATATTAACCATATGGAGCTAAGATCTTATTTCCAGTTACATTCCTTCTTAAATCTTGACATCCTGATATTGAGTAGTTTGTATGCAAGAAGCTCTCCTGTGATAGTCTACTCTAATTACAATATTTTATTGTTTTATAACCCTTAACCTTAAGACTATGATGCTTGTTGATTGTAGAAAATTGTATTTACACACTGTAAGTTTGTTATAGGAAATTGAACTTTCCATCAACCTCGTAATATTTAACCCACTGAGCATGATATCAGTGTTCTTATTTAAAGCAGTACCAGAGCGGGAGAGCTTCTTGGAGAGTTCTAGGAAAAACATTTGTAAGGTTTCTTCTTTCTCTTTGCATAAATATGCAAGGCCATAACTCAGTAGATGGAATTCTTGCCTAGCATACACAGTACCCTGGGTTCGATCCTTGGCACCACATAAACTGTGTGTGGTGGTGTAAGCCACATACGTGGGAACTGAAGGCAAAAAAGACCAGAAGTTTAAGGTAATCTTTAGACTTAAAGTTGTAAATTTGAGGCCAGCCTGGATGCTTCAGAAATGGGAAGAAGAAGAAGAAGAAGAAGAAGAGGAGGAGGAGGAGGAGGAGGAGGAGGAGGAGGAGGAGGAAGAGGAGAAGGAGGAGGAGGAGGAGGAGGAGGAGGAAAAATTATGCAAGAAAAACAAATATTGATTGTAACAGAGTCCTATTAAAAACACAGTATAGCCGGGCGGTGGTGGCGCACGCCTTTAATCCCAGCACTCGGGAGGCAGAGCCAGGCGGATCTCTGTGAGTTCGAGGCCAGCCTGGGCTACCAAGTGAGTTCCAGGAAAAGGCGCAAAGCTACACAGAGAAACCCTGTCTCGAAAAAACAAAAAAACAAACAAAAAAAAAAAAACAAAAAAAAAAACCACAGTATAGCACAGGTAAAGGTGCTTGCTGCCAAGTCTGACAACCTGAGTTCAATCCCAGGGACTCACATGGTGCAAGAAGAAAACCAATGCCTGAAAGTTATCTTCTGAGCTCCGCACATGTGCCTTGGGGTGTGTGCCTCCCCTGCTCCCACTAAATAAATAAATGTAATTTAAAATTTTAAAACACACAGCCAGGCGGTGGTGGTGCACGACTTTAATCCCAGCACTCAGAGGCAGGCGGATCTCTGTGAGTTTGAGGCCAGCCTGGTCTACAGAGCAAGGTCCAGGACAGCCAGGGCTGCACAGAGAAACCCTGTCTTAAACAAAACAAAACAAAACTTAAAACACAAAGCAGAATGTAAGTTGTTTCTTCTATTTATAAAAAGCAATACATTGCTCTGTCGATTCCAGCCATCGTGGACAGAATCCTGGCGAGTGCACCTTCCAAAGAGAGCGTCAAGGGAGCTTAGATGCCTCCTGCTCTGAACACTGTACCCTCACAGGTGCGACTGCCCCCGGAGAGCCTTAGTTCCGTCTCTAGCTCGGCACTAGCACTATCTCTAGGGCTCCAGGATGTCCTTGTGGCCCACTAATTAGTGTGGGGCTGTATGGGATAGGTGTTAGCAGAGTCCTTTCCTGTGCCTGAGCAGAAGCCCAGAGACCCCATTCCTACCCTGCCGTCATTCTTCTCCTCAGTCATGAGGATTTAGCCCCAACACCAGATCCCTGACCTATGTGGATTCCTATTCTTCAGACATAGGAAAGTCCTAATCCTTTCCGATGAAAATACAAAGCAGGAAGTTATGCTATATCCTTGAACCCACCAGCAATCTGGAATGCATGGAACAAGCGATTCCCGCCGCCACAGACCAGCTAATTCCAATGTGGCTATAATCCAGAACGGACTTGGGGAAGGGCAACGGATCTGCACACCCTCTAGTGAGGACTGTTCACCACTCTGGAGGAGTCTTGATTTGCTCCTCTCAGCTGTGTCTACCCAGCTGCCATCACTGGATTCCTCCCCTGGAGGTCGCGGCTGGCTGCCTGGACCATCCGCTCTCATTTCCACTCTCCACCTGCAGAGCAGGAGTGAGTGTTAACACAGCTGTCGCCATGTGTGGCCTCTCCTGTCAGTGTTCTTTACCCCACGGTGTGTTTTT
This sequence comes from Peromyscus californicus insignis, assembly GCF_007827085.1. Taxonomy (NCBI): domain Eukaryota; kingdom Metazoa; phylum Chordata; class Mammalia; order Rodentia; family Cricetidae; genus Peromyscus; species Peromyscus californicus. The sequence continues at coordinate 35,220,888 of NW_026294573.1, forward strand.
CCACACACCTCAGACCCCATGAGGGAGCACATTGGCTAGATTCACTGATGCGCTTGAATCTGGTCACAGCTGCTGGCAGCCATGCTCAAAACTTCTAGATGATTCCACTCCAAACGTGAACGTTTGTGATAAAGAAACCATACTACTAACACTAACCAGAAAAGAAAAAAAAATCACATCTAAAGCAGGGAAAATGTATGAAGTTATTGTTGACTTCTGGTTTGAAGGTTCATTTTTTTTTTTTAAAGATTTATTTATTATGAATACAATGTTCTGCCTGCATGCCCGAAGAGGGCGCCAGATCTCATTACAGATGATTGGGAGCCACCATGTGGTTGCTGGGAATTGAACTCATGACCTCTGCAAGAACAGCCAGTGCTCTTAACCACTGAGCCATCTCTCCAGCCCTTGAGGGTTTATTTTAACTGGTGTGACAGTGTCCCCAGAACTGTTTGCCGAAGTGGCTGACCCCCAGCAGCACTTCAGTGTTAAAAACCTTTCCGTGACATCTCCCACTGGACCTGAAATGCCTACATGCTCAATGTCAAAAGCAAAAAGCCTTCTTCCACCCCCAGCCCAGCTCTCTGGTTTGGGGTGTTGTATGTTCCCGCCTGTGGGCACCTGCCTCTACCTCCCGTGGTGCAGGCACTGAGCTGGTTTCACTCTAGACCAGGAGAGGACAACTAGTTGGTAGAACATCACCGTCAAGGACACACTTCTTCAGTTTCCCCTGCCCATGCCCTCTGGCCATGTGTCCTGTGAGTTTGTCTCTGATCTGGATCCAATGGCCACATGACCCTTTGCTGTTTTTTTTTTTTTTTTAATCAGGTTTTTATTGTTGTTTTGTTGGAGGTTTTATTTTGTTTATTTTGAGACAGGGTCTCAGTACATAGCCCTGGCTGGCCCAGAAATCACCCTGTAGACCAGGCTGGCCTCAAACACAGAGATCTGCCTGCTTCTCCCCTCTGAGTGCTGGGATTAAAGGCGTGCACCACCACACCTAGTTCTCTCTCTCTCTCTCTCTCTCTCTCTCTCTCTCTGTATAAGATTTATTTTATTTTTATTTATTTATGTATATGTGTGAGACTATGCATACATGAATGCAGGTGCCCTAGTGGCCAGAGAGGACACTGGATCCCTTGGAGCTGGAGTCACTGGTGGATGTGGGTGCTGGGAACTGAACTCAGGTTCCCTGCAAGAGAGGTAAGCACACTTAGTGGATGAGCCATCATCTCCATGGCCCTTAGTGACTCCAGGCTTTCCGTGTTCCACAGGTCAGGGAGACAGATGTGGGCGCCAGGGGAGTTTACCACACCATATCATAGCACCTGTCCCAGAGACCCAACGCTCAGGTGGTAGTCCAGATTCCACCACCCCCCACCACACAGTGCTCATGTCGTCAATCATTCAGCTTGGCCGTCATACTTCAGAGTTTGAGAGCAATTTCTCCTAAGATGCAGCTAGATACCACTGTTGGGTTAGAATGCAGACAATACCCAGCCTTTCGCTAAGGCTGTTCGTTTTGTGTCGATGCCCGTGTGTGTCAGTGCAGGTCCCAGGGAGGCCGGCAGGGAACCTTGGGTGTCTTCTTTAATCGCCTTTCCACCTTCTTTCTTTCTTTTTGGTTTGGTTTTTCGAAACAGGGCTTCTCTGTGTAGCCCTGGCTATCCTGGAACTCGCTCTGTAGACCAGGCTGGCCTCAGGAACTCAGAGATCCTCCTGCCTCTATCTCCTAAGTGCTGAGACTAAAGGCATGCACTACCACTGCCCAGCAGCCTTTCTGCCTTATTTCTTGAGACAGGCTCTCCTACTAAGCCTCGAGCTCACTGAATGAGTTAGACTGGAAGACCAGTAAGTCCCACAGGTCCTCCCGCGCCCTTCTCCCAGTTTTTTGCTGTTGTTGTTGTTGGTTTGCATGGGTCCTGGGGAATTGAACTCAAGTCTCCATGCTTGCAGGACAAGCACTTTACTGACTAAGGCACCTCTCCAACCCCAAGGACCAACCGGTAACTCATACTAGTCTGTATTCCTTTGAGTAGCGTTCCTACTGTCCTAAGCCGGACTTGAGGTCAGTCTCTACACAGCACGAAACTCCCCAACTACAAACCCAACTCGCATGTCCTCACACTGCCGACACACAGGAGAAGCCCCTGAGAATCACACTCAGAGCCTATGTTCCCAGGGCAGGTGAGACGGCCCAACAGGTAGAGGCACTTGTGGCCGACAGCTCTCCAGGCCCCACGTGGCAAAAGGAGAGAAACAGCTCTTGAAAATTGTCCTCTGTCCTCAACACACTCTAAATAAATAAATGTAATTTAATTTGTAAGATAAAATCCATGCTCCCTCAGCACTCCCATTCCCAGAGGCGGCAGTCATCCTTTCCCCATTTCTATCCATCCCCTCCTCCAGCTCCCTCCCTCTACCAGCTCCCAGCTTCCCCTGCCAGGCTGGCTCTGCCTCTCTATTTTGTATATCAGCATCCTGCCAGCCAGAATATACCACTCAGCAAAAGAGAAGCCAGCCAAAGGGCTCTTTACTCAACAAAAGCCCAGTCATTAGCTAAACAGCGAAACTAACCAAATATTGTTCCTGGAGTGTGTCCTGGTGGGCCTCAGCTTGTCCTACCACTCCACATGCAAAAGCTGGGAAAAGCTGGAATATATCCTGCATCAGTCTCTGCCCCATTCAAAAAAAGAAAGAAAAACAGCTAAAACTTAGACTCCTCCTCTCCCAAATCCTTCTCTCTGTTCTCAACGTGTGGCGTGCAGAAGTCTATTTAAGAGTTATTGCCAAGAACTGGACAGTGTTACTCCTTCGCTGACTTTCCAGACCCACCCCTGCATTTGTTTTGCTGTTCCCTTGGTGCTCAGTGCAGTGATGGGAGTGTACTCCAGGCTAGCCCACAAAACTTCTGCTAATCCCAGAGCCGGGGTTACAGAGGTGCACCCCTGCGTCAGGCTTTTTATGGGGGTCCCTGGGCTTGAACTCAGGTCCTCAAGCTTGCAGGGCAGGGACTTTCACCTGCTGACCCATCTCCTCACCCCCAAATTATTTTGAATTTTATTGAATTGCAATTACTTTTTATTTAACTAGTCACACAAAATAGTGTCTACAGCGACAGTCCAACTGCTGCTTAGTCCCTTCTCTGACAAGGAGCTGCTCCGAAAACCGAGTACTTGAAGGTTATTTTTCATCTTAGGCACCACAACAGATCTCAAAATCAACCATGTTCCCCTTTCTCTGTTGGCTATAGGAAACGCAGCCACACCTAGTGTGCACCTTCCTGTGCGTAGCTTTGTGGGGATGGTTTTTATGCAGTGCTGGGGATTGAACTCAGGCCCTTTGCACATGCTAAGCATGTTTTAGGACATCTACAGGCCCCATGGATACCTTTGGCTACATATTATCACATTCAGTCCATTTCTCTTTCCTACATTCATCTTTCTGTTTTGGTATTTAGGACTTATTTTTATTACACACACACACACACACACACACACACACACACACACACATCTGTGTGAGTGTGCGGGTGCCCACAGAAGGCAGTCATGTCATGTTGGATCTCCTAGACTTAGGTTGGTTGTGAGCCACCTGACATAGATGGTGGGAGTCGAACCCAGGTCCTCTAGAAAAGAAAGAAGTGCCCCAAACCCCCCTGAGCCATCTTCCCAGCCCCTGTATTTGTTCTGAGACAGGCTTTTGCTGTGTAGCTCGGACTGACATGAGACTCACCATGTAGTCCAGACTAGCCTTGAATTTGTGTCAACCCTCACACCACTGCTTCGTAAGCACTGAGATTGCAGGTGTGCACCACCTCACCTGGCCAGGACTGCGGGTGTACACCACCTCACCTGGCCGGGACTGTGGGTGTGGGTGTGCACCACCTCACCTGGCTGGGATTGCAGGTGTGCACCACCACACCTGACTTGTGTTTCATTTTTTAAGTCTATAGTTCAACGGTTTTTGGTGAATTTATAAAGTTATACAATAGTCAGCACAATTTAACTTAAAACCACTTGCATCACCCTGAAAAATTTTCCAGTCAGTTACCATCAACCACCACAGGTGACCACTGTAAAATTTCTTCTGGAAATACCACAGAAACAAAATCACGCAGTATGCACGCCCCTTAATGAAATCTATTACATTTCTTAGCCAGGCATAGCAGTGCAGACCTTTAACCCCAGCTCTCAGGAGACAGAGGCAGGAGGATCTTTGTGAGTTCAAGGCCAAGCCTGGTCTACACAGTGAGCTCCAGGACAGCCAGGGCTACATAGTGAGACCCGGTCTCAAAAAAAACCAAAGCCGGGGGGTGGTGGCGCACGCCTTTAATCCCAGCACTCGGGAGGCAGAGCCAGGCGGATCTCTGTGAGTTCGAGGCCAGCCTGGTCTCCAAAGCGAGTTCCAGGAAAGGCGCAAAGCTACACAGAGAAACCCTGTCTCGAAAAAAAAAAAAACCAAAAAAAAAAAAAAAAAAGAAATGATTTGCCGGGCGGTGGTGGCGCACGCCTTTAATCCCAGCACTCGGGAGGCAGAGCCAGGCGGATCTCTGTGAGTTCGAGGCCAGCCTGGACTACCAAGTGAGTTCCAGGAAAGGCACAAAGCTACACAGAGAAACCCTGTCTCGAAAAACCAAAAAAAAAAAAAAAAAAAAAAAAAAAAAAAAAAAAACCAAACAAACAAAAATTCTTACATTTCTTCAGTTATTGTGTTTGTGTGTATGTGTGTGTGCACATGAGAGTGCCACAACACATTTCAGGTGGCTCACAACACGGGTCGGGGGGCAGCTTGCAGGTTTCAGCTCCCTCATGCCATCGTGTTGGACCCAGGGGTCAAACTCAAGCTGTCAGGTTTTGGCAGCGAGTACCTTCACCTGCCAAGCCATCGGCAGACACCCCCCTTGATTTAAATATCTTTTTTTTCTTTAGGAGTGAACACAGGGTCTGTCTCCTGCTAGCCTTTGCATGCTGAACTATACATAAATCCCAAGCCCACGACGTATCTCTTACATCCCATTTCTTCCACTGAGTATATTCTTCAGGTTCCTCCATAGACATCATTTTCCCATTGCCTGTTCCTTTTATTGCTGAAGAGTGCGCTATGCTATGGATGGGCTACATGTTGTTTGGTGATTCACTGAATCATAAACATTTGGGTTGCTTCAACTTTGTGCCGTTACGGCTGCCTCTGCTCTGAGAATCAACATATCAATCCTTCCATAGGCATATGCTTTGATTTCTCTGGAGCACATACCTGTAAGCGACATTGCAGGGTCACACGGTAAAACTATATTAAAAATCTGACAAGCTGCCTTTCAAAGCACTGTAGCATTTTCCATTCCCATAAGCTACATGTATGAGGAAGACTCTAGTGTCTCCACGCGCTCATCAATGCTTGCTATTGCCCGTCTTTGCTATTGATCGGAACCATCCTAGTAGGCGTGAAGTGATATCTCACTGTGGTTTTGATTCACATCCTCTCTCTTTTTATACCATGTCAGAGGTTGCATCCAGAGCTTGTGTATACAAGGCAATTGTTCTATCGAGCAAAAGCCTCAGCCCCTTTGCTTTGCATTTACCTAAGGACTAACGATGATGTTAACCATCTTTTTTCCTTTTTTTCAGACAGGGGAATCACTGTGTAGCCCTGGCTGTCCTGGAACTCACTCTGTAGACCAAGCTGGCCTCAACTCACAGAGATGTGCCTGCTTCCGCTTCCCTAGTGCTGCGATTAAAGAGTGTGCACCACACCCACCCACCTAAGGTTTTTTTTTTTTTTAATTACAAAATCTTTAGACTTAATAGAGTATTTTCTTATTGTGCCTTTGCCCTCAGATCCAGGAGCTCTTTGCCTGATCAAAGCCATGGAAACACAAGTCCTGTGTTTCCTTAGGGATCTGCAGTTTCAGGTCTCATCCTGATGTCAGATCCATTGAGTGGATTCCGGTGCAAGTCTGAATTCACAGTGCACGTGAGTATCCGGTTTTCTGAAAGCCATTTGTTAAGAAGAGTGTGCTTTCTGCACCGAACTGCCTTGGCACCTTTGTAAAAAAATCAATTGGCCATAAATACGAGGATTTCTTCCTAGACTCTGGATTCCAGTCCATTGATTTGTAAGCTTGTCCTCAGACCCACACTCTCTTGATTACTGTCCTTGTATTCTTCTTTTTTCCCTGTGTCTTCATACACTTATCTTTAATTTTATTTAACTGGGAAAATATATCATTCCCAAATTGATATTAGCCTTTGGCAAAAATGTAATTGAGGCTTCCTAAAATCAAACCATCAAGGCCTCTCTTGTGAACATCATTGCGAAGCCATTAAAGGGACGACAACCATATTCTTATTCAAACAAACCCCAAAGGGGATCAAGAAAGGAACAGACATCTACCCTTGCCACAATAATCGGATTTACTGATTCTCAGGGAATAGGGAAGACACACTGCTAATTAGGAGGCAGTTAAGGAATTATCTCCCCTCTCACTATAGCTTTAGAATGTACTAGACTGAAGAAGTAATGTCTGTCTTTGAGCTGCAAGTCTGAAAGTATTTTATTTAACAGGCTCAGGAAAGAAGCCAGTAAGAACAACAAACACTGAAAAGAAAGCCGTGTGTGGTAAGCCGGTCGGTGCCCACTCAAAGCTTAGGAGGTAGAATGGCGCCCTTCCCTACTAGAAACACCGTTGAGAAGCGGTTCCAATCCCAGCATTACTCAGTCTCTAAATGCACCCTGCAGATAAGACCAGGAGAGGTGACCGGGAAAACGGAAGGGCCCCAGGGAGCTAGTCTAGACCGGGAAGGAAGGAATTGTTTCATTCCCCTGTTGTTTGAAACAGGGTCTTGCTCTGCAGACGCGCTGGCTTAGAATCTCCTATAGAGATTCTATAGATCCATGATGGCTTCAAAATCGTGGCAATCCTCCTGCCCCAGGCTCTCAAGTGCTCAGATTCCAAGTCTGAGCTACATGAGGTAGGGAAGAATTTTTCTGAAAATGAGAAACTCTTGTGTTGCAGGGGTAGGTAGGGAGGACTGAAGGACTGCAGAGGAGAGGGTGGGAGGGGAGGGAAGATGGTTCAGCAGGTGAAGGCGCTTGCCGCCAACCTGACGACCTGTGTTCAATCCCTAGAACCCACAGAGTAGGAGGAGAGTCTGCATGGCGGAAGGAGAGGCAACCCCAAGAAGTTGTCCTCAGCTTCCACAAGCACACCTAGGCTCACACCTCTCTCCATTCAAATGAATATGTAAATATAATTTGTAAACGTCTTTGTAATAAAAAGAAGACAAGAGAATAGAGATAGCTTCTTCCCCAGTCCCTCTTATGCTTTTTTTGTTTGTTTTTTGTTTTGTTTGATTTTTTGAGACAAGGTTTCTCTGTGTAACAGTCCTAGCTGTCCTGGAACTCACTGTGTAGACCAGGCTGGCTTCGAATTTACAGAGATCCGCCTGGCTCTGCCTCTGGATTACAGGCATGCACCACCACCACCCCGGCCTCCTTTTACGGTTTTAAAACAGAGTTTTGCTATACTGTCCAGGCTGGCCTCCAACTTGTGGCAATCCCCCTGTCTTAGCTCCCAAGTGCTGGGATTACACGCTTGTGTCACCATAGCCCGCCCCATTTGCCTAGAGAATCTTTTCTTTTTGGTCTTTGGGATATCCTAGTTATTACCCCGATGCCATGTTCTGTCTACATTGTGAGCCATCTTTTAAGTTACATTATCAGGGTCTGGGTCAGGTGTGGCTCAGTTGGTAAAGTGCTTGCCTAGCATGCAGGAAGCCCCAGGTTCAATCCCCAGTACCACATGAACCTGGTGTGGCAGTGCATGCTTGTCTTCCCCTTACCCTCAAGGTGGAGGGAGGATGGTCAGGAGTTCAGTTCACAAGGCAAGTCTGAGTTACACGAGCCCCTTTCCAAAATCAATCAATTAATTAGTAGAAGAAAAATTGCACTACTCTCCTTTAAAGGGAGTCACATATGATAGACCACGATCAGGAGATGCTCTTGGGGAAAATAAAGGTGATGTGGTGAAGGGCAGGGAGCTAGGGCTCGGGGGAGGGAGCAGTGTTTTCTGGAGATGGGACATCTTCAAGTTCTAGGGGCTGACCAACCTCAAGAGGTGACCCCTGCAGAGCTTAAGACGTTGAGGTGTCTTAGTTCCCAAGACCATCTGAAATATGTCTTTTCTGATGGTTGCAACCCACGGATTGAGAACTGTTGTTTTAAGTAATTTACGTTGACTTGGAATGTTTATAACTTACAAGTGAGACAGCAAGGATATCACCCACATTCTACATTGCCACTGTCTCATATAAAATAAACTAGTAAAGATTTAAAAGAAAGACGTCTGCTTCCCTGTTGAAGTTAGAGGAAGCTCACCTACATCGGGGAGAGGTAACCTACATGAGTTTTTTCCTTTGTGTGTTTGTATGGGTGTGTGGTGTATACATGTGGTGTATACGTGTGCTGCTTCACACACATGGAGGTCAGAGGACACCTTTCAGGAGTCAGCTCTCTCACACTCAGATCACCAGAGTCATGTGGCAAGTGCTTTTACCTTCTGAACTATCTCAGCAGTGCCTATATGAAATTCTAAACTGTAATTTATAACGAATATATTCCAGTCGTGTGACAAGCCTTTTTGGCAGGGATCACCTCTCTTGATGTTGGTCAGCACTTGGAACTTGAAGATGTCCCATCTCCAGAAAGCACTGCTCCCTTCCCAGAACCCTAGCGGCTCCCCACCCCTTCACCACACCGCCTTTCTTCTCCCCAAGCCCATCTCTCAAGCCCACATTTTTCACTCAGCTCTTTGGCTGGAGGCGGAATCTCATTATGTAGCCAGGTTGACTTCAAACTCATGATCGGCTTGCCTCATTCCTGAGGGCTGGGATTCCAGGTGTTCACCACCATGCCAGTTTACCTGAATCCTTTTTGAAAAGAGATAAGAAGAGGCAGGGAGGAAGGGAGGAAGCACAGAGAGAAAGGAGAGAGAGAGAGAGAGAGAGAGAGAGAGAGAGAGAGAGAGAGAGAGAGAATAAATCTTGGTTGAATGAAGGAACTGTGAGAGCCAGATGGCAGGAGCCTGAAGTGAGTGAGCAGGCTTTTCCGTGAGGCTGCAGGAGTAATGATCGGGGAGTGGCTTTGGGAGTGAGAAGGGGCTGGACCGGCCTCTGCTCTGTGATTGTGGAGTAGCAGCCTCCCCTGGGACGGGTGCTGCTTCCTTGGTTAGGCAGGAACTGGAGGGAAGCTTGTCTGAAGGGGCCTGAGAGTTTAAGACATAGGGAAGAAAAAGTAGAGTTAGACTTGGCTCGGGGACGCGCCAAAGGAGGTTGGTGGGGGTGGAAACGGCTTTCGTTTAAGTTTTGTTGAGGTTTAGCCAGTATGTGAGATGGGGTGAAATGGGCTTGTAAATGCTTCTCCAAACTGATGCTATTAGAAGCTTGATTATGCTAATTCTAAAACCATCAAATTGCTTCTACGCTCTAGAACCTAGGCTGTCTCTGATTAAGTGCTTTACAAACATGATTCTGTGTCCTGCTTCCAATTCTGCAGAGTTGTATCCCCTTCCACAGAAGAGGATAGGAAGGCTTAGTGAAAAGAAATGATCTGCACTGTGGGCGTCATTCAGACCCAGGTCAGCATTCCTCAAATGTCAGGCTCACCTTCAGCAGTCTGGTCTGTCCTCACTGAGTCTCTGGGTGCTGATGGCAGCGTATGGGGAGCCTCTGAGTGCTTGGGGGGCATCATGTGCCTGCGCAGCTTCAAGAGGTCCGTCCTGGCTTCTGAAGCCCTTCACTTGTATTGCCTGGTGTTCCCTAGATTCCACCCCACTTTCCACAAAAGACCCAGGATCCCCAAAGATAAGAACCCCCCAGGGTGATGCTTATTGTCTCATAGAGCAGCTGACCGGCAAGTACTCCTCCTCCGCCCAGGGGTGTGGCTCCTTGTGCACATCTCTGGTCTTCCTGTCTCCCAAGAAGCTTTGTGCAGCGCTCTCTCTCACTCTCTCTCTCCCTTTCCCTCTGTTGCATGCACTTAATTCACTAATCCTTTCCTCCAAAAACAAAACGAAATCAGTGCCACTTGGTTGCTTTAGCACAGATAGGAGAAGGCAGGAGGGCTCATTCGGAGCTGGGGTTTCTGCCAGCCAGATGTGATGAAAAGGTGGAAAGGGAAAGGAGCTTGGATGATTGACAAGGAGCTTGGATGATTGACAAGAGTGTCATTAAGAGTTAGGCTTTGGACCCTAAATTGGACATGGAGGAGAAGGAAGGAAGGAAAGAGTCGACGACGCATCCAGAGATGCAGGGGTCACCAGCAGGAGAGTTTGATGAGACAGCAAGGTGCAGCCAGGGCTGAGGGAAAGGCCCAGTGTGTCCTGCTAAGGAAAGGGGCCTCAGACCCTCAGTAGCTCAGTTGGTGGAATGCTTGGTTAGGGTGGATGAAGCTTGAGTCCCAGCCCTTGAAGCTCTTAAACTAGTCATGGTAGTGCTGGTCTGTAATTCTAGCACTTGGGAGGTAGGAGCAGGAGGACCAGAGTTCCAGGTCATCCTCAGCTGTATAGAGAGTTAGTGGGCACCGTGAAACCCAGAAAAAGATGGAGGGGCAGGGGAGGGGACAAAGAGGGAAAGCAAGGGGGTGGGGGAGAGATTTTCACATAACTTATAAGAGATGAACATTGTAATGACAAGGTCAAAAAACTGGTCTGTCTAATGGGCATGGAAGTAACTCAATGTGGTGGCCGGAAGCAGGCAAGGCTGCCGGGCAGTCTACTAGGCTGGACATGGAGACACAGTCACTGGACTTGGCAAATTCCAGGCAGTCATTACAGGGGCTGGGGAACCCATCTTATGCCAGATGCAGCAGTGGCAAGATGGGAAGTGGAGACAGGAGAATCCCCAAAAGCTTGTAAGCCAGCTAGCCTGGCACATAGAGTGGTGGACAAGAGACACAGTCGCAAAGGTTCTCTGATTTCCACATGCTCGCCCGCATTCCCATCCACACATGTAATGGACACACACAGAGTGGTTACGAAGAGGAAGTTAGCGGGGCGATCATCCAAACCTGAACTCTGAACTGCAGTGGACCCAGAAGTGAGTCGGAGATGGAAGAATGAACGCGTTTACCGGGAAGGGAGCAGAGAAGTGCCCGAGCCTCTCTCACTCTGTGTGTGTGTGTAGGGGGTCACTCGAGAGAGGGAAGGCAGGAGGGGCTTGAGCATGGCGGGGAACAGGGTATAGCAAAGAGGATGCAGTGAATGGGGGGCGGGGGGAGAGGGCAAAAACCTGAAGGAGCCAGAGGCCCTGGGAGACAGCCACTGCCAGTCCCCTTGAAACCCTAGGGATGGACAGGAAGGAGCAGTTGTGGGTGGCTTCGCTTGGTGATAAGGACATTAGGGAATCCTGCTAGGGTGAGGTCATCAGCAGCTTGTTCCATTCAGAAATTAGCTCCTGTATCATGCCCCCACCACAGTGACTCACTGGCAAGGAAGCAAAGACATTAGCCAGTCTTTGTGTTCTAGGGACTCAGCCTTTTTTTTCTCTCCCATCTGTACCCGGGAAGGCAGGCCGGCAGTCTGGTAGTTCTGCCCTCTGAGCTCTTCCTGACATCCGAGAGAGGACAGCACTGTGATCCAGGGAGAACAGACTGTCCAGATGCAGGAGGTAGGGAAACAGCATTGTCTACCCCCAGCCCCAGGAAAGCGCCTGTGGGTGATCGAAAATGCCAAAGACTAACGGCTGCTGCAGCCTTGTGAAGGGTCTATAGGAGGAGCTGCCTTGAAAGAGCTTGGGCTGAGCTGGGTAGAGGTGGTGGCTCATGCTTTTAATCCTAACACTCGGGAGGCAGAGCCAGGTGGATCTCTGTGAGTTCGAGGCCAGCCTGGTGTACCGAGTGAGATCCAGGACAGGCACCAAAACAACACAGAGAAACCCTGTCTCAAAAAAAAAAAAAAGAAAGAAAGAAAGAAAGAAAGAGCGAGCCTGGGATGAACAGGGGATGGGAATGAGCAAGTGAGGCCTTGTAGATGGTGTGTGGGTATGTGTGCGTAAATGGTGGATACACCATTACAGTGATGGTTAGCGTTTATGTATCTGTTTTAAATCTCTCCCTGCATGGCTCCCTCACGGGAGCACAGAATCCCCAACTTTAGAGCTGTGCAAACCCCCAGAATTCTTGGACTTTTGGCAAGCAGAGGGGAAGACAGCTGTGAGAGACAGCAGAACCCCCGCTGATCTGGTGGGGTGAGGGGTACTCATGCTGAGCATAATTTGATTTCAACCAACTAAGAGATGTACTGACGTCATGAATTTGAGGAGCGTCCAGTGGGCCCAGGCTCTGGACAAAGGGTGAAGAGGGAGTGAGAACTGACATCTGGCGCTCCCCGCACCCTGCACCCTGGGGCTGACACACAGCGTGACACAGAGCTACCATGAGACATTGCCTGGCCTTCACATATGAGCACAAGGACGTGCCTCCCCTCCAGGCCTAGGAGCAGGGCAGCAGGGCAGGTCCACACGGACCCTGGGCTCAGAGTCTGGCAGTTTGGTCTGAACCCTGGCTTCTTTTCTTTATACGCCATCTAGGCCCGGCCACCAGAGATTTTTTTTTTTCCTCATCATGTGGCCTCAGGCCCTGAACCTCTGGTTTCATTCCCTTGAGTTTCTATGCAGTTCCAGGTGCTGAGATCAGAACATGGGGGGTCCAGAAATCTGCCCTGCCTTCATATTTACTATACCAATTGGGGACCAACAGATAGATGAGAAATGGGCTAGAGACCAGTAGTTAGAGATTCTGAGATGCCTGCCGAATGTACCTCTGAGTGTTTCAAAGCCTAAGTCTGGTTGGCTTAGAGCCCGTGGGTCTGCCACCTTTAGCTATGGGGTGGGGGTGGGGCAGGGCTCCTGCCCTCCTGCCTTGTGAATGTCACACTCACTAAACAGAGCAGACATGCAGGGCCACCAGACAGGCCTCACACTGCCCCTCAGGATGGTAAGCTGAAAAGACAGGAGAAGTGAGCCCCTCTTCTCGTAGATGCCAGGCCCACGAAGGCCGAGGTGTGGAGGTCTAAGCCCTGATGAGGGAACTTTTTCTTTACCTGGTCTTTCACATCTGGTGGCTCCTTGTAAACAGAAAGGGAAAGATGTATCTTCTTCATTCTTTTAATAAATGTATACCAGGCACCTGCTGCGCGTCAGGTCCCCTTGTTTGGCCACTGGAATAAGGCAGTGGATGAAGCCGGCTCATCCCTCCTGCTCTTGCAGAACCTACAGTCTTAGAGGAACGAAACATAAACAGATGTAGCCTGTGATGACTTAGGTGGAGAGAACTCACTAACCCAGCCCAAGGCTTAGGTGTGGCTTCCTGGAAGAAGCCAGGGTCCTTAGCAAGTATGACAATTCACTCCAGGTGCAGCAGGTCTGGGGAGGTGGAGATGGACGTATAATGATGTATAAGAGAGTTTATGTCAAGTTTGGTTTGGGGTGGGTTAATGTAAAAGTCGGAACCAACCAGTCAATCTCTCCCCGACCCCTAGTCGTTCTGACTCCTTTACAACATTTGCAGGACCGATGACCAATTGGGAAGGAGAATCTGTATTGTCTTTCCGGACCCTGAGGTCCTTGCCTGAGAAGAACGGGGACAGACCCAAGCTAGGAGAGATGGGAGTTCATTTATCTGGGGGACAACACAGAAGTGTCATGGAGAAGGCTGTTGCACGAGGGGCTGGAAGGAGATCCAAGGGGTGGAGGGAGGCAGAAGGAGAGGCCTAGTACAGAGCTCTGGAAATGAAGAAGTACAGCAAGGTAATTGGAGAACCAGTAGCCATGAAGGACAGTGTGAGCCAGGAAAGCCAAGGAAAAGAGCTGTTTCCAGAAGGCAGCAAAAAGCAGGCCGGAAATTATATGTTTTGAAGTTGGGGGACTAAACAGTCAAAGTTCTGAAAAACAGACAAAATATATTTAAAGATGCATAAAAATTGCAGCAGCTCTCCCACAGCACAACAAAATTACCCGTGGGTGAAAAACCACTGCCTTACGAGCATTCATTTTTGATCTGTTTGTCATCTGGGCCAAATTGCCCAGATTCACGGGAGCCAGGCCTATTGCCTCGTCATACACCAGGGGGCGCACTCGCACTGCTTGTGAATACAGGTCCAAGACAAAAGCAGGCTGGGAATTAGGTGTTACCCTGAACTTGATCCCTCAACTCAGATCTAAACCTAGCAGGAAACCGCTGAGATGTCAGAATCTAGGAGCCCCAGTAGTCCTCAGATCTTGTTTTTGTTTCTCATTTGATTCTAAACTCACAGGAGAGTTGGAGAGCCCTCACAAAGGGTCTTACCTGACCCAGGGTAGGGGAGAGTATTTCATCTTCCCTGAATGGTGAAGTCTCATGGGGTGGGATTAGGCACAGAAAAAGGAAGGTGTAGCCAGGGATGACTTTGTAAATGATAGTTGTATGGACTGGGTGTGAGGAGCCTGAAGGCTTTGGTGCCAAGGCTGGCTGGCTCTTGTTTGGAGATTGCCAAGTCCCTATAAGCGCCACTCGGAATATAAATCTTCAGGTAGGTTATCGATTTAGTCCAGAGCAATCCCCAGCACTGCAGACACTGGACACGGTGTCAACGCAGCGCATTTGAGCTTGGTATGAGTGATGTGAAATTCAGGTGAGATTAGGTAGGTTTGAGTTGGTACGCCTGTAGACAAGGAGTCTGAAATTCAGTGTCAGGGTTTGTGTTGGACCTGGGTCTTGAGACCAGTGATCAATTTATACCTGTTGGAATTAACACAGACAGTGGGGTGTTGGGCAGCCTCTGGGTGGGGCTGGCGTCAGGTCAGAGCTGTGGAAGAACAGTGTAGAGATAAAGGCTTGTGTGGAGTGTCTACAAAGCCAGTCCTATCTTGGGTTGCACAGTTAGTAGAGTTGGGTCAGGTTATTGTACTAAATGATCAAGAAGGCAGGGAGGGGTATTGAGGTCAGCGGCTATGTTAGGGTATTTGTTGTTGCTGTTTATTTCCCTCTTCTGGTGACCTTATCCCAATTTTGCTACTGAAATGGATAGTTCCAGGGTTGGAGAGATGGCTCAGCAGTTAAGAGCACTTAATGCTGCAGAGGACTTGGGTCTGGTTCCCAGCATCCACACTGGGTTGCTCATAGCCTCCTTTATCTGGTTCCAAGGGATCTGAAGTCATCTAAGGCCTCTGCCAGCACCTGCACTCACACGGAGCACACACATACACACAAATAAACAAATGAATGAATGAATAGAGAAATAAATAAATAAATAAAATATTTTGTAAAAAAAATTGATAATCCCAGTCAGGAAATGTACATATCTGGGATGGAAATAAACCAGTGAAATTTTACTTAGGAGCTCAGACTCAGGAAAGCATTGGGGCAGGGTGTGAGGTGGCTGCCTTAGAGCTTAGTAGGTTTACTTGGAATCCATTCAGACCAAGAGTTCCGGCCTCTGTCAATATCAAACTTAGGCCAGATAGAATGAATGAAACCATTTAGGGTTAGAATCTCTAGCTGGGGTTAATATACTACAGGGGTGCAGATAAAAATTACTACTTGTTTTGGTTGCTAGCAAATTTAGGGGTCTGGACTCAACACTGGGTTCAAAGGTGGCTCTGGGCTGAGTATCAGATTTCCGTCTGTATTGGGGGGCGGGGGACCCTAGAGAAGTATTAGGTTCATGTGAGGATTTGGGAGGGTCTGGACTTGGTCGTCGGAGTTTGGGTCCATCCACGCTCATGACTGAGGTTTAAGCTCAATCCTGGCGTCGCAGTCGGTTTAGACTTGGGGTTGGTCTGCAGCCTCGTTGGGCCTACGGCTTCCCTCCTCTACGAGCGAGAGTGCACGAGGGGAGGGGCGGCGCCGGGGACGCGCAAGGCAGGGGCAGGGACGCGGGCGCGGGCGGGCGGGCGCGCGCGGCTGGAGCTGGCGCGGGAGCGGCGGGAGCGGTGGCGGCGGCGGCGGCGGCGGCAGAGGCGGCGGCTCCGGCTCCAGCTCCGGCTCGGGCTCGGGCTCGGGCGGCGGTGGCGGCGGTGGCGGGAGCGGGCGACGGCGGCAGCGGCGGACTGGAAGCGGCGGCCTCAGCGGCTCGAGGGGGGACATGCAGACCGACGGCCCCCGGAGAGGCGGTGAGTGACCCCCCCCACCCCGATCCCCCTTCGGGCCCCTCGGTGCTCGGCCCTTCCGCGCCGTCCCCGCCCTGCCCCCGCGCCCGTGGAGCGGAGCCGGGGGCGGGCCCGGGGGCGCCCGGAGGCTGGGCCGCGCCCCCACCTGCCGCGCCCGCGATCTCGGCCGAGCCCCCGCCGCACCTGAGCCGCAGCCCGCGCCCCCGGTGCAAAGTTTCCCCGCGCCGGTGGGCGCCGGGCCCCCCCCCCACCCGCCGCGGTCGCGCTCCGGGGGCGGCCTCCAGCCTCCCCCGCCGGCCCCGGGCGGGTCCAGGCCGCCTCCCCGTCCCACGGCGCCCCCTCCCCGCCGGCGGAAGAGCCGCAGCCGACGCCGGGTCTCGCGGGCGACCGGGCTCACGTGCGGCCCCGGGATGCGCGGGGCGCGAGTTGGGAGTCGTCCCCCCCCCCTTCCCTGGTCTCCTCCGTGCGGAGCGCGGGCTGGGGAGGGACCGGGAGGGCGGCCCCAACCCCCACCCCGAGCGGCGCCCTCGAGGCCCCGGAGCCACTCGTCCCGGGAGGACGGGTGCGCTCGGACCCGCTCCGAAAGTTCACTCAGTCGCCTCCCGGCGTCCCGCCCGGTCCCGTCCCGTCCGGGCGTGCCGGGTCCCCAGTCTCTGCGCCCGCGTCTCCGTCTCGGCGCCTTTCTCAATTTCCCTAGGTGTCTCTTGTCTCCCTGTCTCGCTCACTGCCTCCAGGTCTCAGTCCCTGCGGTCCCAGCGTGTCCAGCTCTGGGTCCCTCTTGCCCCCCAGGCTCCGTGTTCTCTCCCCGAGGATCGGGTTCTTCTCCCCGGTCTCCCTGTCTTCTCTCCCCAGGTCTCTGTATTCCCTCTCCCCAGGTTTCCGTGTTCCCTCTCCCCGGGTCTCCCTGTCCTCTCTCCCCAGGTCTCGGTGTTTCCTCTTCCCCGGTCTCGGTGTTCCCTCTCCCCGGGTCTCCCTGTTCCTTCTCTCCGGGTCTCTGTGCCTCCATGTCTCTGTAGTTCCTTGGCTGTCTCTCTGCTAGGTGTCTCTGTATCACACCCCCCCCCCCCCCGTCAGACCCCCTCCCCCACTTCTCTGGAATGCGGCCCCTCTGGTTCTTCTACCCCGGGAGGGGGAGGGGCTAGCCCTTCTCCCCATTTCACCCCCTCCCTCTGCAGGGCCCCTGAGTTGGAGCCCGTGGGGTGGGAGCCCTACCTGCCCCACTAGCTGTGGAATGGGAGGGAGGACCACCCTGAGAGCAGCCAGGCAGGGCTTGGGGGATGCTGGATGACCTAGGGTTGTTGAGGAAAGCTCCACTTGTGCTTCTGAAGGGACAAGAGTGGCATCCTGAGTGACCTGGTACTGGCTCTGGCCTGGGAATACAGGGAAGTGTTTTGCGGTGGAATGGCAGTTTCTGGATGAGGGACCCAGTGTGGAATCTGATAGGATCCAGAGGAGAGGTCTGACAGGAAATCTGAGGGATTCTGTTTGGCTCCTTATTAACTCTTGCTTCAGGGAGTGTGAAAATCCCTGTTTTTACTGATTGTATGCATCTGCCTAGGGCTTCATGGACTCCAGAACAACCCTTCATTCGCAGCCAGGGCTTAGGCCACACACCCCGCCTTCATTCCCAGTCTTGGCCCACCCTCCATTCTTCCGGTGCACTTCACCCTTCCCTGCAAGAAGGAGCCCCCGTGCAGAAACCTGCGGTGCTTGCACACTCACAGCACACCTGTGCACCTGCACACTCAGTCTCTTCTTGCGCACATAACTTCCTTGCATATTCTAGTTCAGATTCTTCATGCTTTTGTTTTCTTTGAGTTACAGTGTTCCTCTTTAGTGAGAATTTTAATAGGATTCTCACTTCCCTTCCTCCTCCTGACCCCCCCACCCCCTGTCCAGTCTCCTGTGTTTAGGGCTATGGAAAGAGGAGTTCCTTTCCATAGTTGTGGGTGCTGGAGAAGCAGTTTTCGGGGAGGCGGGGAGGACTGCTGCAAGGGTAGACTGGCTGAAAACCCTTCCTTGTGAATCGTGTGCATCAAGATACTGTCCTGCGGTTTTGTGTTTTCCCTATACTTCTTCCCGGCCACCTGTACTGGGAGTCAGTTTGAGGTCCTCAGTGGGGGAGGTAGCCCCCAGACCTAAACAACTTCTGTGCTCCAGCTTGTACAGCAAGGAAGCCTCTTTGGGGGTCTCAGCTTCAGTTCCCTGTAGAATGGTGCTGGTAGTCAAGTGTAGGTGGGCCCCAGGACTGCTGTGAGAAGCCCAGAGGACCGCGTGGCCGTGCAAGTCAGCAGTGGCAATCACCTCGTGGGTATGCAAACGCGATTCAGTAACCCATTATTGATTGCTGACCCTGTGCCAGGCACAGGGCTAGGCACTTTCGGCATGGCGGTCTGGCTTCCTGTGGGACTAACAGCTGTGTGAAAAAGGAAGCTTGTCTCTTAGCAGCTGCTGAGTTGGGAGCATTAGCCACAGAGAGTAACTGCCATTCCAAGCTGAGGTTAGAAGATTGGAGGAGTCCGTGTGAGACAGGAGAGTTGCAGGTTCAGGGTGAGATGATTCTCAGAGGAGACTAAGAAAGGGCTCTCTGAAGTGGGTTTAGACAGGTCAGTAGGAGTTTGCCTGTTGGGAAAGAGAAAGAATGCTGTGGATGAAGGAAAAAAACTTAAGATGAGCCGCACTGGAAATGATGCCGCGGGAGAGCCCTCGCGAGCATGCTGAAGGCCCTGGATCCAGTTCCCAGCACTGCAGAATTAATTAGTTTACTCAAAGAATTTAAACAGCGTGCGCGTAAAGATTGAGAGATGTTATCACTTGTGGCCTCTTCGGAGAGACGGCAGTTCACAGAGCCTTGGATGTTCTGTGAGGTATCCGGGAGAGACACCCATGGCTTAAAGTTTGGGTGGAGACGTGGGTCATACTACAGATTTCTTCACTAGAAGATGGTTCTGGGCTATGGAAAGTTCTGGGTGGAGACAGGATTCCCAGCAAGGAGGATGCTGTGTGCAGAGAGCAGGTGAGGGGAAAGGCGGCTTAGGGGGCAGGGTGGCGTGGAGAATGCGCGTTTGTTGACAGGACAGGGTGGTTTGTGGGATGTGGGGTGAGGAAGTCCTGAGCTGGGGACCTGGCGAGGAAAGGCCAGGCCAGGTAAGTGTTGAGCCCGGGCCCCATGTGTTGTCTGTGAGGCACTTGGGTTTTGGTGAAGGGGTTTGGTATGAAGCAACAGTCTAAGGCAGGGACACCAGGAGTTACGTGGGAGCGAGGGGCAATGTTCTCTCGGGGCAGACAGCTGTCAGCAGTAGCCAAGAGCTGACTTTGTGAATAACTGGAGTTTGAGTTGACCTTGAACAATTTCCTAACCCCCTCTGGACCGCATTTCTCAAATGGGTATGCTCAAACACCATGCCTCATGCATGGGCTTGTTAGGGGGACTGAAGAGGAACAGGAAGCGTTTGGGACAGGGCCTCACATCTTGTATTGTCCCCCAGTGGTGGTACTTGTTTTACGGTCATCCGTAAAAGACGAAAATACACTCCTCCCTCAGAATCACCAGACCCCAGAGTTGTCTTTGGAAACACACACTGTCCAGGCAGAGGTACCCGCAGCAGCCGCTGCTCTGAGCTGGGCCTTTACAGGTGGGGCGCTCAGCCAGGCGGGGGCAGCCACCTGGTCCCCCAGCCTCATCTTCACCGGGAAGTGTGTTGCTCCAGTGTATTTGACCTTCAGGGTGCAGGTGGGTGTGAGAAGGCTGGAGGTGGGGCCCTGGAGGAGAGAGCTCTTGATGTGGATAGAAGGGGATTCTGAGAAGGGGCAGCCTCTGCGGTGGAGTGCCTCACTTCCTCCCAAGATTCTTTGCTCTGTCTTTGCCTCCAAGGTCCAGAGGCACCAAGTCTGGGTGCACTGGGGCTCTGGGTCTGAGAACTCTGAGTTTGTTTCCTTGGCTCTGTGTTATCTGCCGCCGCTGCTGGGGACTGTTTGTGGTGCAGCCCCAGGGCTGCCTGGAGGTTGCTTCAGTCTGTGTCTATGCCCTGGGTTTTTACTTGCTCCTCCTGGTCCCACTGGTGGGCCGGGCTTCAGCCTGGCAGGTGACGCAGAGCCCTACAGGGCCAGGTTGGTGCAAGGGCCTTCTACGTGATCTTGGTCATGACTGTTAACCAAGCCTGGTCTGGGACCTTTCTGGGTGTTGTACCCAGTGTGAATCCTCACTGAAATCCTATCCAGTTAGGCCCTGGCTGAGCAGCTGTCCCGTCTCCCTTCCAGATGTCAACGCCAGTTTGTTCTCTGGGTAGCTGGCCATCTCGACTGTTCTAGGTCTGTCCCCTTGTGGGTCTGGAGTGTTTCTGGGGGCTGCTGGGGGCTGACCTGAAGGTGACTTGATTGTCAGGGTTGGGGCTCTTTGATCCTGGACTGGTGTGATCCAGAGTACTGTTCTAGAATACTATCTTGGACTATTCTGTGTTCCTTGGCAGAGTGTGTGTGTCGGGGGGTGTCTTGGCAGCCTCAGGGTCCTGTGTTTCTAAGACTACTTCATGGCCATTTTGGGCGTGTGCTTTTTTCTTCAGATATGGATTCTTCTTTAGGTAGGGCCTGTCCCAGTCCTCAGGCAGGAGGCCCAGTGCTGCTGGTATGGCCTTGGGTGTGACACCATTGCTTTGAACACTACCCCTCTGCCGCGGTTCCTGCGCAACAGTGGAGCTAACAGCCCTGCGTCGAGCATTGTGAGGCTGGGCCGGCATCTCCAGACAAACGGGCCTTTGAGTTTGCAACACGGAAGCTGGTTTCTCTGGCCAGACCCGCTTGGCAGCCTGCTGCAGAAGCAGCGGCCACTGGGAATGTTGTGGAGAAATGCGGTGGACTGGGGATAGGAGCCCATACTGGCATCCTGCGGCCCAGGGCCTTGGATTCTGATCTGACTGGGGGTGGGTGGGTCTGGTGAGGCCTTGAGTGAGTCAGTAACTTTTTACCTAAGAAGACTCCCTAACTTTCCAAAGATGACTTGTCTGAAGTAAGGACAAAGGGCTGGAGAGGTGGCTCAGCAGTTAAGAGCACTGGCTGCTCTTGCAGGTGTCCTGGGTTTGGTTCCCAGCGCCCACATGGTGGCTCATACCATCTATAACTCCAGTTCCAGGAGTCTGGTGCCCTCTTCTGAATTTGGGCACCATACATGCATACAGATGGTGCTCATACATACATACAGGCAAAACACTGATACACATCAAATAAATCTAAAAACAGTTAAAGTAAGGACGATTCCCTGGTGTGGAGGTTTGTCTGTGAATGGTGATGAGCATCGGGCCTGGGTCAGTGAGGATGTTCCCATCTCCCCTCACAGTTTTCCTGTTCAGGGAAGAGCCACAGTGGCAGGACTGTGGGATGAACGCTGCTGGAGAGGGGCGGGGGTGAAGCCCAGAAGGAGCCCTAAGTGGGCTGTAGCATGCTTCAAGTGGGCATCAGCAGGGTAGCTGAGCTGGTGATGAGGTGATGTGGGCGTGGCTAAACCCTACCCCCACCCAGGACCCTGCGCATAGTGAGAGCTCAGTAATGGTTTTGGAAGGAAGGCACAGGGCTCTGACGCTGTGTGTGTGCCAGCGGAGGAGGCATCCAGGGGCACACCTTCATTTTAAAAATTATAGAGAAGCAGAAAGTCAAAAATAAATATTGCTCCTGAAGTGACTCTGAAGGCTGGTGTATGTGCCGGGGCGTGTCCTGGCTGGGCTGTTTTCTGTGAACTCGTATTCTTACCGTGTATTGACTGAGCACCTACTGTGTGCTGGGTTCCTAGTGGGCACTGGGGATAGTGAGTTGAGCCAGGCAGGTGTGCCCCATGTGTTTACTGAGCTTATTTTAGTGACTCGGAGTC
This sequence comes from Peromyscus californicus insignis, assembly GCF_007827085.1. Classification (NCBI taxonomy): domain Eukaryota; kingdom Metazoa; phylum Chordata; class Mammalia; order Rodentia; family Cricetidae; genus Peromyscus; species Peromyscus californicus. The sequence continues at coordinate 35,242,890 of NW_026294573.1, forward strand.
ATGTAAGTAAATGAATACGTTTGTGGTCACTGCTTTGAGGCAAAGTCCAGGCATGTAGTTGGTGATGTCATGGTAAGCTTACTTGAGAAGTGCTGTTGGATCTGAAATCTGAGTGGTAACTGGTCAGAAGCATACAGGTAGCCCGTTTTAGGCGGTAGCACACATCACGGGCAGGTCTGGGAGGCAGGAGGAAGTAGGGCACACTGGAAGAGAGTGCACTTGTGGCTGGCTAGTGAGGGGAGAACCTGGGCAGGTGGAACCCCAGAGGTAGGGTGGGCAACTGCTCTGCTCCAGGGTCCCTATGGGATTCAGACCCAGATTCTGTGGCCATGGTTGGAGACTTGGCCTGTGTTGCTCATGGGCATAGGGACGTAGACAGATGGGCAGGCACATAGTAGGTGCTTAGGGAGCACCAGACAAATGCAGTAAAGTAACCAGATGGATATTTGTACTAAATGGGGATCATCCGACACCGACAGATCCATAACCTGCTTTTCCTTTCCCTACATAAATAGTGCGTTTCAAGTCTGTCTGTGTCAGTTTATACTCTGCTTTGATGGCAGTCTTGATGTTGTCTCATCTTTTCCTCTCTGTCCAGGAAGGAGCGGAGGCCCTGGTGCCCTGCCCTCAGTGCTGACTGTCCAGCAAGAGTGACTGATAGAAGCAAGCAGAGACCGGTGAGTGTGCCCCAACGTGTGGCCAGGTGCATGGTTGCGGTAGGGGGGTGGGGGAGCTGTGGGCCAGGCTGAATGGTTTGGATTTTCATGCTATAGGTTGTGGAGGGGATATCCAATGTACATGTGGTTGAGCGATGGTCGAGGCCTGGACCAGGAAAGAAGAGAAGGGATTTGAGTGTTACTTAAGCAGGTGGAGTAGATAGAGACCACAGTGAAGGATTGAATGTGGGACGTGAGAAGGGGAGGTGTCTGGCTGGCGTGGAGGACGGAGGTGAGTGGGGAATGATACACAGCCCATCAGCTGCTGTAGGTGTGACATAGGCTTCTGGGTGGCCCCAGGGCCTGTCTGCTTCTCCATTTGTCGTGTTTCTGTAGGGAAACAAGACGGTCTGTCAACCGAAGATGCTGTAGAAGGGCAGGGTACTCGGGGTGTGGGCTGGGGTTGTAGAGAACAAGACCAGGAGTTAGTTAGGAGTCTACATGGTGGGCTGGGATGAGAGACTGAAGGCTGGAGACTTCCTCCAAGGGTGCTTCAGAAGCCCGGAAGGTTCTTAAGCCGACAGCATCCGTTCATTCATCCAGCTGTCCCTTCATTCACAGAACACTGGCTAGTGCCTCCCATCAGCCAGAAGAGCAGACAGCACACACGGTGGGCATGATTGGATTTTTGTTTAAAAAAGGATTATTTATTTTTGTGTTATGTGTATGAGTGTCTGCCCCCATGTATGTGTATACACCACGTGTGTGCCTGGTGCTTCTGGAGGCAGAAGAGAGGGTTGGATCCCATACAGATTGTTGTGAGCCCTTATGTGTGTTTTGAGAACTGAACCTGGGTCCCTAGCAAGAGTAGTAAGCATTCTTAACTGCTGAACCCTGTCTTCCAGCCCCCAGATCTGCACTTCTGTGAGCTGAAGGGACCGTTGGCTTGTGTACAGGACGGATTGGAAGGGAGGGACCAAAGGCAGGAAGCCCACGGAGGGGATGAGAGGTAGTTGGGATGGAACAGGGGGAAGTTGAAACTTCCTGGCAAGATGGAGGTTTGGAACGAGTAAAGAGACTTCAAGGATTTGCTGACCTGGATGACAGGTTGTCCCCGCGCTTGTGGGCTTTCTCTGTAAGCTTCCTGAAGACAAGACCCACACGCCTCATGGCCATCACCCTGTTCACCGAACAGTTCTAGATAGATGGTTAAACAAAGAGGCCATGACAAAGATTGATCTGAAGCCGGCGAGGTGGCTCAGCAGGCAAATGTGCTTGCTTCCTGACAACCTGAGTTCGATTCCCAGAACCCAGTGGTAAAAGTGGAAGCAGAGAATTGACTCCACAAAGTTGTCCTCTGACCTCCATGCAACCACACATACAATTATAACAAATTTGAAAAAGAGAAATGGGTCTGGCCCAGATGGAGAGCAGTGAGGATGCTGTGAGTCGTCACACTCGGTGAGGTGGGCAGTGGGATTATCCGGAGGGGCACAGGGGAGGATTCCTGGTTGGGAAAGGTCAGGTGCGGAGAATGTGTATAGGGATGTTAAGCGTCCTTGTGTTCGTCTTTAGGTGAGGGTCCGATCTGCCTATAAGCCCAGTCTTGCCAGAAGAGGCCCTAAAAAAGGAGCCCTTGTGCTCTGGTGAGAGCCCATGTGAATGACGTCTGAAGGGTGGAGATGGGGTGTACAGGGCCCCCTGCTTCTAGAGGCTGAACTGATTTGTGGGGAGAGGAAGATGCTTTGAGATTCTAAAGACCAAGAAGGTACTGATAGAATGTCAGGAACTGCCTTTGGTTGAAGGTGTGAGCAGTTCCAAGGGGGACTGGGTTCTGGGGCTGGGGCTAGGTCAGGCTTGTCCCCTCTACCAGGGTTTCTCAGTCTTGGTACTATAAACTTTTTAGACAAGGTGATCCTTTTTTCATGGGGCTGAACTGATGTTGTAAGATGTCTCACAGTATCCCAGGTTTCTTCCCATCAGATGCTAGTAACACCTACCTCCATCCCCAGTCCTAACAATCAAACATGTCTCCAGACATTACCTCATGTCCTGTGGCAGGGCCGGGTCACCCTGGATTGAGAACCACTGGTTTGTCTCACCTCTTGTGATTTTACTAAACTGTATAACCTGGGAACCTAGGGAGAGTCATGTGGGGGAAGATTTACATTGGTGGATCCCTTGAACCCAGTTCTGAAGTGGAGTGAGTGTCTGGGGCAAGAGAAGGAAGGGCATCGTTTGCAGTAGAGATAATACTGGGTTTAGAGGCCCCAAGGCAGCAGGGTTGGTGAACATTAATCCGAGGGGTCCCACCACACCCCCTAGGAAAAGGCCTAAGGACTTGCGGAACCCATGTTGGCCCTTTCTGATTTTTGTTTAGTTTTGTTTTTGTTTCTTAACTCGGCCCCTGTTAGGTCCTTGGCTTCCATTCCCAGAGATTTTGACACCCCTGGTTTCTCCTGTGACTCCCCAGAGAGTCAAAAGCTGAGAGATATAAAAGGGGCCTCGGGGGCTGGAGAGATGGCTCAGAGGTTAAGAGCATTGGCTGCTCTTCCAGAGGTCCTGAGTTCAATTCCCAGCACCCACATGGTGGCTCACAACCATCTGTAATGAGATCTGGCGCCCTCTTCTGTATACATAATAAATAAATAAATCTTTAAAAAAAAAAAATAAAATAAAAAAAAAATAAAAGGGGCCTCAGTGTAGTTAGAGGATCCCCAGTTCTAGAGTGGGAGGGAACGTTGTTCCTGGCTGCTCACACAGACTCTGGCCGCCCGGCTGGAGGAGGTAAGGCAGTCTCAGGCTCCTTCCTGCCAGCCAGCTCCTCTGGGCCGGGGTCGAGGCCGAGGCTGTGATTTATTCCCGTCCTAACCCAGTGGTTGGTTTGGTGAGAGTTGGAAACATGTTGGTTTTCCCTTCCCAAGTGTGACAGGGCCCGTTTCCGCCTCCGCGGCCGCTGCTGCAGTACCACGCGGTAAACTGTCCAGGACATGACAAAGGGGCTCGGTTAGCTGCCGCCACAGGTTTGAAGATGAACAGCTCTTGGCTCTCCCTGCCTGCCCAGCATGCATCTTGTTGCTTAAGCCTTGGCCTCTCCTTGGCTGAGCACACCCTGGAACCCTGGATGCCCCTTCTTCTGTCCATGTCCATGTTTGGTCTCCAGTCTCCTGGGAGCCAGGGTCCTGGCCTGAAGAGGGGCAGTGGGGAAGGCTAGAGGAACAGGTGGTATTTGGAGACTAATTAATATTTGTGAATAATAACTCATGCCCACGGGAAACAAATCAATCTGTGTTTGTATATTCATGAGGGGGCCTTGAGAATGATCCCAGCTGTTTTCCATCCGGGAACCCCTCAGTCCTGGCGTCTCATGGTCTCTTGGGGGCCCTCTGGCCCTGGCAGGGATGGTTAGAGTGGACCTCATGGAAATGACACGCATTTTCCATGATACACATACATGAGTCCTGCGGCTTGATGTTGTGCCCGCTGATCCCTTCTTCCTCAGAGCAGGGATTCCCAGGCTCTTCGGTTTCACATCAGTTCAGTTTCCAAAAGTGCTTAGGGCCAGACAGGGGGTTAGCAGTTTTTTATTTTGCCAAGTAAGGACATTATAAAAAAAAAAAAAAAAAAAAAAAAAAAACAACAACTACTATCTGCTGTCCCCATCACTTCATACAAGAAAGGACATTTTAGCACCAAGGACAAAATTTGAGAATAAAGGACATTTCTTCCTAAGAAAGGGCAGTTGGCAGCTTTACAGTGGTGTGGCAGTGAAAAAAGATATGTCAAAGCCATTCTGAATGTAGAAAAATTACACTCAATTATATCTTATAATATCATATGCCATGTAATTGTTTTCCTGCCCAAGTATGTCAGTTTGGTAGAACCAATGGCCCACGGTGCAATCCAGAGATGAGCTTGAGAACCCAAGTGTTTGGGCCTTGATTTTATCTGAATTGTCCGAGGCTCAGACTCACCCATCCATGTTGGTGGAGTGGGTGTCTGTTCTAAGAACTGCCGTATTGGGTGGGTGCACAAGGTCCATGGCTGTCCAGCAAGGCAAACTTGTTCTGTAGGGGACCTGGAGATCAGGGTGTGGGCAGGACCAACATCTAGACTCAAGCCCAGGCCTGAGACTCACGGCTGCTCACCTCTCTTCTGATGAGGGAGGAGGCCCTGGATCTGGGAGCAGCCTAGACTGCCTGACACCAGGGGCAGGCGCTGTGCCCAGAGTCCAGGGGTGGGAGCAACTTGCTCACACCAGGAGCTGCTGAGAGGGAGAGGCCCTGGCTTGGAAGACTGTGGTTGCCAGAGCAGTTCCCTGAGATTGTGCCCATGTTTATGTCTGTCCCTGAGGTCTCCTGGTGTTTCTAGTTGTCTGTATCCCTGTGTCTAGGGATCACTGGGAGCAACTCTCTTGGGAGGGAATATCTCTATTTTCAACTTAGAAAAAGGTTTTAACATTTTTCTGTGTATGAGTGTTTTGCCTGCATGTCTGTCTATAAACCATGTGTGTGCCTGGTGCCCACAGAGGCCAGAGGAGGGCATTGGATGCTCTGGAACTGAAGTTGTAGACAGTTGTGAGCTGCTGTGTGGGTGCTGGGAATCAAATGTAGGTCCTCTGGCAGCCAGTGCCCTTAACTCTGCGCCGTCTCTCCAGCCCCTATTTTCAATGCTTCTCTGCCTTCTTCCTACACTGTGGACCTGAACAAAGTGTTCTGAGCACTCGGCCTGCATACTCAGGGGGTCCTGAATCCCCAAGAACCACTGGCCTTTGCTTCACTAGGGATTGGGTTCAGAGGCCAGAATTTCACTTACCTGTTATGGGAGTGAGATACTGTGATGGCTTTATTTATTGAGTAGCACCTCGATCCCCTTTATTTAATAGTGACACCCCTACCCCCTGTCTGTGAGAGTTACACCTCCATGGCAGTGTACTGGGGAGTCTTATCCCTGTGATGTCCTTATCAGGCAGCTATAAGCACAGATGTCTATACCCTCTGTGTACACCTACATGATGTCTGGACCAGACACTGTTTCCATGTCTGCGCCTGGGAGTCACCATGCTGTGATTGCTGTACCAAGGCAGCTACAGTAGATTAAGGCTCTGTAATTGTACTGGGGAGTTCTGTCCCGTGATGACTGTGCTGTGCATTTTTGTACCTTGTAACGTCTATTCTGTTTCTGCCTTTATGTCCATACCGGGGAGATGTGCCCCTGTGATACTTGTATTGAAGATTATGTCCATATGCTGTCTGCATTGGGGGATGGGGAGAATGTGCCTGAAATGGTTGAGCGTGGAAGTTAAACTCTGACTTTGTGATGTCTCTCCCACGAGACCTGCCTAGGCCACTCATCTGACCTGTGGTGCAACACAGCCCTGAATTGTACCCTGGGTATCTGTACCAAAGCTAGAGTCCTCTCTGAGAGCCATGTCCCCATGGTAACCTGGTCAGGCAGTTCACCACCTGATGTCTTGATAGCCACACTCAGATAAGCACAGTGCTGTGAGGAACAAGCCCAGATAGGGCCTTCATCCTAACATGGCAGTGTATGGCCTCAGGACTGAACCTCCTCAGCTCTGTGATCACTCAGCGGAACCCACAGCCCGGAATAAGGAGTGCTGGACACCACACCATGTCCTTTAGCGTTACTGCTTTTGCTGCTTCCGTTTTACTTCAGTTTGGGCAAGCTCCCGGGACAGGGAACCTATCCCCTCCCCGTGTCTCCAGCCCCTGCCTCACTTCACAGTGCCACCTGCTTTTTCCACCTTTGCTCACCGACTGCTTATTCACCTCATGATCTTTGACTGTCCTAAGTTCAGATCAGGGTTCAGGTTCCAGGAAGGAGCAGGACCATGTTTGCGCTCCATCCCTTGGGTTCACCTGTTCTCTCAACTTGAAAATTCTCTTAGCACTGTGGGGCGGGCCCCAAGGTGTGTCCACTGTCACCCCCCTCATTATACTGTGTTGTGTTTTCAGAGCATGGGTGAAGGCCTGGCCATGTGCCAGTGCCCTATATGTGGCAGTATGGGCACTCTGCATGTCACCTGAAGTCCCCAGGCAAGGAACATGGAAAAGAAACCTTTAGACCTTTAGGAACACGGAAAAGGTGGTGGCGCACGCCTTTAATCCCAGCACTTGGGAGGCAGAGGCAGGCGGATCTCTGTGAGTTCGAGGCCAGCCTGGTCTACAGAGTGAGTTCCAGGAAAGGCGCAAAGCTACACAGAGAAACCCTGTCTTGAAAAACCAGAGAGAGAGAGAGAGAGAGAGAGAGAGAGAGAGAGAGAGAGAGAGAGAGAGAGAGAGAGAGAGAGAGAGACCGAGAGACCGAGACCGAGACCGAGACCGAGACCCCGAGAGAGAGACCTTTAGAAGCTCACCACCGGAGCTGAAGTGTCTCCAGCCACTGAAAGGCTTCAGCAGTAGGCTGCAGACTGGAAGTGGCATGTAGACAGGAGGGTGAGCAGGGTCTTGAAGGCTTCAGCTAGCTTCCAACACAGCCCTCCCCATCTGCTTTGGATGCCTGGAACAAGGGGAGAGGGAGGAAGCATGGATGTTGAATCTTAGAGTCTAGCATCCCAGCCTCAGCCACTGAAGCCCCCTTAGCATTTGTCTTTGGGGTTGGAAGGAGCCATGGGAATTGGGTAGGTTGAGGGGGGCTGGGCAGGGCAACTGTAACTTGTAGAGAGCAGTCCTGGCGAGCCCTGACGGGTTGTGGCTTTGGCTGTGAGCCTTTGACAACGTGGACCCAACAGCTGCTGAGTCTGTGTTCTGGAGCCTGTGCTGAGGACGTTGAGGTCTGGCCCCTTGCTTCCCGAGGAAGAGTATCAGGATGCTCCAGGGACTGGGATGTCCCTGGACTGTGTAAATCTGCCTGGCTGCTTATTGTTCCTGTCTCTGTCTTGTTTTTGTGTGATCTTGTGTCCCAACCTGTGTATGTTTCCCTGTTCCCACCGCCTTAACGGTGTGAGTTGAAAACTCAGTGTCGGGAGTGGACCACCCTGGTGCTAGTTTCCAGCTACCTCTGTTCCTCCTCCTGGGGTCTAGAGAATGCCCCAGGGCCCTCTCCATCCCTTTCTGTAGGATGGGTTTGACCCTCAGCACTGGTGAAGGAGCTTGGGTGACCATTGCACAGTCCTGTCTGGGACTGTTGAAGTCGGCTCTGAATGGGCGGTGAGGGCGAGGGGAGGCCGAGAAGCAGCATGGGTAGTAGGAACACTGGCTCCCAGCTAATTGGCTCTGCCCTTCTCTCCCTTACAGGTGGATTGTCTTGGACTGTGGCTGGCTGTGGAGTTAGAACCCTGGATGGGCCTGGAGCCAGCCCCAGGGAGGATGATGGTGCCCCTTGTGCCTACACTCGTGATGCTTGGTCTGATGGCAGGTGCTCATGGCGATAGTAAGTCTGACCCCTCATCATCCAGAGGGACCGGGATGAAAAGCAACCTAGCTTCTAGCAGGTCTCTAGCATGGAATACAGGACCGAGTCCTAGGGTAAAGAAACAGGATGAGCAGATAGCTACCCTCAAGTCCTTCTGTTCTAGAGACCCCCACTTGGAGCGCTCCCTTCTAAGGGGTGCCTGCTCCTTCTTCTCTGGGTATCCCTTAGGCTCTGCAGAGCACCGCATATCTAAGTGTTTTTTGGACTTGGGGAGCCCTGTCTGGGGTTCATGTGATCTCTGTGTGAACTGGGTAGACATGTGCTTTGTCCACATTGCAGATCTCTGCAGAAGGCCCCATGTAGAAGGGAGCATGAATAGAGTACCAGATGTGTCCACAGGTCCAGGGAGGGCTCGGAAGCCGACTTACCCAGGTCCTTCCCCTTTCCTAGGAACCTTCAAGGCAAAGGACAGCCTTCCCTGAGCCAGACCTGCAATCCCTAGAAAATGGGGAAGGTTGTTACTTGGCTTTCAGGAAGGAGAGGGGGCGTGGGGAATGAAAGCGAGTGTTTGTGTGTTGGGGGACAATTTGTCCCCTACCCAAGTCCAACTCTGAACTTTGGTCTCTTCCTGCTGCTGCCCTTCCCCCTGCCTGGCACTAGAAGACTGGCCATAGCCCGCCCTGTCACCATGGTTACCACTGCTTGGTTACTGGTGGGAGGCGGAGCACAGGACAGGCTTAGCCAATCTGCAGGCTGGGGGAGGGGCAAGGTCGGAGCTGAGGTCCCCTGGGGGGGAAGGGGCTATTCCCAGTCTGTCCTGAACCCAGAGGCAGTCCAGGGCCAACCCCAGGGGTCAGGCCTCAGGAAGCAGGCCATAGGGACCCCTCTATCCCCTCCAGGTCTCTAGACAAGAGCCTTATCCCACCAGGGCTCTCTCTCTTAATGGCTCATTAATAATTCAGGAGCCAGTCATGGAAGGGGGTGGCCCTGGAGCACCCCTCCCTTTGTCCTCAGAGGCTGGGCCCTGGGTAGGGTAGAACGGGGGAGAGAGTTTCCATTCCTCTGGAGAGTAGCCAGGGTGGTGTGGCTGGGGGTCTAGAGAAGTCAGGTGGAGAACTTTAGAAAGCGGGTGGGGGTGGTCTCAGGCCTGGCTGGGGTGAGAACTTGGAGCTACAGGGACAGGCTGGAGTAACACTAAGTTGACAAGAAAGAGTGTGCCAGCCTGGGGTAGGCAGTGGCCCGTGGATATTGAAGGACCCTCTTGAGACAGTGTGGCCTAGGAGAATGGCCGCTTCTCCTCCTGCCTCTGACCCAGCACGCCCCAGCCTGCACCCCCAGCCTGCACCCCTCGGCCCCACCCTCCTGTCTGCCTCCAGTTTTTTTCTCTCTGGCATTACCACCCACCTGGTCACCAAGTCAGGAACCTGGGCCTCCTTCCAGCTCCCTCCCCCCTCCCTTTTATCGCACATGTAATCCATCTCCAGGTTCTGGGGCCTCTACCTTCGGTGTGTCTTTGGAACGCATCCCCTTCGCTCTCCCCACCACTTCTGCCAAGGCTCCTTGAGCTTCTGCCTGGGCTGTAGTGTGCATCAGCCTTGGGCTGGTCCCCTGCCTCCAGTCCTTCCCTCTAACCCAGGCTGTATCCCACAGTGAGAGGCAGGTTGCATCAAGGTACTTGGTTTCCGCTCCCCTCCAGCCCTTCCTTCCCCTGCTCGCTGCCTTTGGAGTCAGGGTAGTATCTTCCTGTCTGCTGACTTGACTGCCTCTCCACCCGGAACCTGCCATGCCATGCTCTCTCCTCTCAGCTCCATCTAGCTCTCTGTGTCCAGGTTCTCTCCATTCTCTTTTCTCTGCTTGAAACACCCCTTCCCTGTCAGGTGTGGCACAGGCCTGTAATCCTAGTACTTGAGGGATGGAGGCAGTTTTAGGAGTTTGAGTTTATCTTGGCTACCTGGTAAATTGAAGACAAGCCTGGGCCACATGACACTCTGTCTCCAAAAACAAACAGAGGGGTGGAGGTGAGGCATTTCCCTACTGACCAGATCTGACTCAGCTCTCACTGTTTCCTGCAGCAGTGTGTGGGTCATGCTCTGGTCCTCTGCACTCCTCAGAGCATGCTGTTGTGGCATTTTGCCCTAGGTCTGTCTGTCCTGGCAGGCTGGGGAGTCTTGGGAGTTTAGACATTTCTAGCTCAGGGTCTGGAGGGGCTGGTAGATAAGAAAGTAAAAAGGGTCGGAACAGGTCTGACCTCTGTAGGACTCAGGAGGAGTGACATGTAACTGTTTTAAGGCAGATTTCCAGGACTTTCTGCTGGTTCCTTAGTAATTTGGTTACAGAGACCAAGCAGGTGCTTGAAGGTGGGAACCAGGTGAAGAAGCCTCTGCCAAGGGTGGACTTCCAGGTGCTGTGTCTTGAGCACTGCCAGGCCTAGAGCCGTAGAGCCGACATCAGCTAGGAGCCATGGTAAGCCAGCTTCAGGAGTCAGGGCCTGCCCTCCTAGCCTGCCGTTAAATTACACTCACTTTGGAATCTCTCCCCACTGTGGCAAGGCTTGGACTGAACTTCCAAGACTTCTCACTAGGGGCAAGCAGCCAGACACGGACAGGGCTGCTGCAGAAGGCAGGGCGGGTGCCCCCAGAGAATTGACGACCAGAGCAGTGAAGCGCAGAGCGGACAAATGTGTTTCTATAGGCCTCTTAACGAGACAAATGAATGGGGGCCCTGGCCTCAGAGGGGAGTGGAGAGAAGCAGGGGAGAGAAGCAGCTGCTAAGAGTTAGCCTGGAGGCCTAGCGTCCATGCCTAGTCAGCTCCAGTGGAAACCTGGGGACGAAGGCATGCTTGCCCGCATGGATGCACACTTCTGGAACCTCACTTAGTGTCTTCCCAACCCGGGATTTTGTGCCTTCTTGATGGGGGGAAGGTACATGGATATGGGGTTAGGGGTGGTCTTGGTTCAGCCCTCAGGCAGAGGTTTCTGCTGGTTCATGTGTGTTAGGTGCTAGGACAGAAAGAGTCCACTCAGACCTGTCACAAGACAGAACCCACTGAGCTGGGCACAAGTCTGTGAGCTGACAGAGGAGCAGGAGCAGGTTGGGGCAGTGCTGGCACAGGCAGGAGCCGGAATATCTTGGGAGGGTTCCTGGAATAGAGGACTCCTGAAGATGAGTGGGCATTTGCTAACACACAGTATTGCCCAACAAAGAGATGGGCCTGGCAGGAAGAAAGAGTCATACCCCTGGGCTTCTGAGCTTATGAGAAAGCCAGAGTGAGACCTTCAGACAGCATGGGACAGCTGCAGGGCCCCAAAGCCAGGTGCAGGTTGGATCCTGGTTATGGTCAAGTTATTTGTAAGTCACTGGAGTTCACCAAGGTGTCTGGTAGCCGAAGGGGTGGTGTAGGTGGTATGCAGCAGGTGCGGGTACAGGTGAGCAGCAGCTTCCTCCAGAGCCCCTGATGTTGGAACATGGCAGGGCCCTCCCCCTTGTGCTTATGGGTGGCCTGTCTAGACCCCGCCCTCTGGAGCTTCCGGCACAAGTGCTTTCTCTGAGCCTGTTTGCCTGTTGCACAACAGGAGTAATCACTCCTACCTGTAAAGGTTAACTGGGGTCACGTGGGCAAGGCACCTGGCACCTATTAAGTGCTCCCCCTGTTGGAGTGCCTCCTGGAACTAGGATTGCCCTTGAGTGGACTGGGCTGGGGAAGCTTGCCAGAAGCAGTCACAGGAGCTCATTAATGAGTCCCCAGCTCGCCTGCTCGCCCGCCCCGCTTGCCCGCCACTCAGGGCCTGGGCAATCACCTCTCCAGCAGCTCCCCTGGCCTCCTGGTCCTTCACTGCTATGTGTGCTTCTCTTTCTGTGTGCAGTGCTGTTGATGTGCCTGTGTATTTGTGCCCCTCAGGGAGGCACAAAATAGCAATCAGTCTCCCTGTGGAGGAGGTAGCCCAGTTTAGCTGTCTCTGGAGTTGCAGGCCTGCAGCCTCTCCAGGGGGTGTGCTTCCCCTCGCCCAAGCTGGTTCCTGTCTGTGGTCACGCCTTCTCATCGACAGGGTCAGCTGTTGACATGTAAAGACTGTCCCAGGCTAGCCCACTGTGAGGAGCTGCCCTCAGGGCTGGGTGACACAGTGGGTAACCGTGACTCAAAGCTCCTCCAAGCATGTTCAGATGGCACCCTGTTTTCTGGACTCGGAAGTTTTGTTCACAGACCAAAAGCATGGCTCAGCAAAGCAAAGGCACTCACCAGCAGGCCAGAGTCCACGTAGTGGAGGGAGGGAACTGACTCACCAGCGTGTACCACCACAGCACATATGCACATGCATTCACACACACACACACACACACACACACACACACAACTACAAATAAAATTTACAGTATTTTTTGTAAAACAAAAAAATGCTCTGTTTAGACTCAACACCAGCTGATCAGGCCCAGGGCAGAGCAGTCACGGGTTTTGCCTGCCCGCCTGGCACCCCAGCTGACAGTGTGATGAGGGCCAGGCTTCCACTGTCTGGAAGAGGGGCTGATGAGGGGTACAGGGTGCACTCAGAGGCAGGCCCAGATGGTGGGTAAGTGCACCAGGGCCCAAACTAAATTCTCAGTGTAGTGCCTGACCTCAGGCCAGGGAATCCAAGATACTTGTGGAAAAAGGTGAATCTAGAGAGGCTAGTAGGAGCACATTTGGGGAGACAGTGTAGAGACAGGGTTTGACTGTGCTCCCCAAAGGTCCCCTGAGGAACAGGAAGACCCAGGACTACCTAGGGCTCTGGAATGAGGGTAACTCTGGGGCTCTGTGTGGGTCCTCTTGATAGGAAGCAAGGCAAGACCTGGCCCTAGAGGGGCCCCAGTCCTGGGTAGCCTGGGACTGGAGCAGGACCGCCTGTCTGATCCTGGGCAGCACCCTGGCGCTTGTCCAGCCTCCAAGGGAGAGGAGTGAGTAGTCCCACCTCCCTGATGGCCCCAGGCCTTGGGCACAGTCCAGCCTCCACACAGCTCCCAGGCCTGTTCCTCCTGGCTGCTCGTGATCTACCTGGCTCTCCTGCCCAGCCTCTCTGCTCTTTGTTTGGCTCAGAGGCCCCTCCCCACCCCGCCCCAGCCCACTCCTAGTCTTTCTGGTTCTTCTGGTTCCCGTGGCTGGTGGCTGGTTTCGTTGTAGACACGTTGAGGCAGGACCTGGAGGGGCACTTATTCCCTGGGTTTCTCTTTTGCCTGGAGGGAAGGTGTCTGTGAGGGGCCCTAGTCTCTACCCACCTCTCACATTCTTTCTTCTGTCCATTTCTTCCTCTGTTTTGCACCCCTGGGTGTCAGGAACTGGGTCAGACAGAGGGACAGGGCAGGAAACAGGACAGGCGTGGAATCTGCCCTGCCCAGGGTTATGGTCTGTTTGGGAAGCCGCTATTAAACACCAAAAAGGTGGAAAGTTGTAGCCTCACATTCGTGCTGAAACTGAGCACACTGTAGGAGGCAGAGAGCTTAAAACCAGTGCCTAAGCTAATGGGGCGGGTGGGTAGGGGCATGGGGTGGTTTTCTGAGGAGATGATGTTTAAAGGTGACTTAGAGGTTTAGTGGGTAAAGGGTAGTCTAAGAGGTTCTTAGCAGAAGGTGCAGCTTACGCAAAGGCCCTGAGGCTGCAGGGAGCATTGCCTATTCTGGGCTTGAGCGCCAGGAGAGTGATTGGGTCAGACCTGGCAGGGCTTTGTCTACAGAGGTAGGAGTTTACTTTTTTTTTTTCTTTGTAAGGAGCAGTGGGAGGCCTTTGAGAGATTTCATCAGGAGGAGGCTGTTCTCTGGCTTCCGAATAGAGAAAAGAGGAGGTGGGGTGGGGGGTGACACAGGCAGGGACATCAGCTTGTTCAGCCAGCCAGTTGTCCCATGGAGGGAAAATGGCGATCCAGGCTGGCGGCTGTGCAAATGGGGAGCTGGGAGCTGCTGTAGGGTGGGGGTTGAGAGGTGACCTCACTGGACCCTGGAGAGGGAAGGTCCTGTCAGACAAGTGCAGCTAATAGTGATAGTCTCTGCCACCCCTATGACAAGCCCCCCCCCCCCCCCCAGTCTCGTGTGAACTCTTTATGTGTCTTGGCCACTACTCACAGCTGTGTGACTTTGGACACATGACTTCACCCCTCAAGCCTATGAAGTAGAGGCCCTGACTGTGAAAGAGGAAGTGAATAAAAGTACCTGGCGCCCAGTGGGTGCTTTTCTGCCAGGGCCCACACTGGGCCTGAGCTCGTGGGCACCTAGCAGGTGGTCTGAAGGATCAGTTCCCAAGGCACGAGCTTTCCTGGAACTGTTCATTGGCTTGATTAATAGGAAATGGATCCACTGTCAGGATTAACGAGGCATTTCTACGTCTCAATGAGCCCGGTTTCTTGGGGCTTTTGACCCTGGGTGGTGGGACTTGAAGGGATAAGAGGCTGTGGGTCAGTCCTGGCATGTAAACAGGGTATGGCAGGCCCTTGTCTGAGCCCCTTTCCTCCTCGGGAGGAGGAACTCAGGAGCTGCCCATGCTCTGGGAAGGCCGTTGCCAAGCCAGTGGGGGCAGGGTGGGAGGGGCAGAGTTACAGGGAAGCATCCCTCTGGGAAGCCATCCAGAGCCTCTCAGGGGCTGGAATGTTCAAGCCTTTGGGCTGTTGGAATGTAGGGTGAGGGGAGAGGGGGAGTCCTAGGGTCTGCCTAAGGCTTAGGGTAGGTGAGAAGTATCTAGGGGGAGTCTGGGAATCTTCCCGGAAAGTTCTCCAGTACATTTTTGCTTTCTGTTTTTCCTGGAGCTTGGAGTGATCAGAGGCAGGAGACACATGGAGACAGGATCCCCCGACTTCAGACTCTGCTCTTTGTCAGCCATGTCACGTTGGACAAACACCTTGACCTCCCTACACCTTGATTTTTCTCTGTAAACAGTAATTATAGCACCCACCTCCTCAGCTTCAAAGAGTTAAGGCTTCAGCTCTTTGAGCAGGGCCTGGCACTTACAAGCGCTGTATAAAAGTTAGGCATTATCACTGTTTCCCTAAATCTTTCTTGCCCCTCACCCCCAAGGACTGCTACCTGAGTGCTGGATCATGCCTGATGTGACCATGCCACGGCGACTGAGTGTCTCTGTCTCTTCCAGGCAAACCTGTCTTTGTTAAGGTCCCCGAGGACCAGACTGGGCTGTCGGGAGGGGTGGCCTCTTTCGTGTGCCAGGCCACAGGGGAACCCAAGCCTCGGATCACATGGATGAAGAAGGGGAAGAAAGTCAGCTCCCAGCGCTTTGAGGTTCGTCCTCCTCCGCGGGCCGGGAGGACTGGGCAGGCAGGCCTTAGGGTTGGCCTGCTCTCTGTGGGTGGGGCCGTTCTCTTGGTCCCCTAAGTCTCCCTCAAGGGCCTTTGTGGGGATGTGAGGAAAACTGGCTCTAGTAGATCCCCACCCCCCCTAACAGGTATGACCCCATCTGTCCTGTGACAGGTAATTGAGTTTGACGATGGAGCAGGGTCAGTGCTGCGGATCCAGCCGTTACGAGTGCAGCGAGACGAAGCCATCTATGAATGCACAGCCACCAACAGTCTGGGCGAGATCAACACAAGTGCCAAGCTCTCAGTGCTTGAAGGTGTGTGCGGAGAGGGGTGTGTCGTGTCGGGGGTGGGGGGGACTGAGGTACGGGAGCCCACTGGGACGGACGTCCTGGGGTGAGTGAGAGCCAGTGCTAAACTGGATCACTAGCCTGTCCTGAGGCCAGCTGTGGTTGCTGGCTCTGTGACTTCCTGCTGACCTGGGTCATTGCTCTGTTGGGTCTGGGTCAGACTGGAGGTATGATGCTGCAGTTGTGCAGCCCTGGGGTTATGTGACCGTGACAGTGAAGCCTGGCAGTTGGTGTCAGTGTATTCCTGGTGCCCAGATCAAGGAGCTGGGATCTGTGCGTGAATTTTAATGTCATTTCTGATTTGGCGGCTCATTCATTCATTCACTCACAAACTTTCCTTGAACTGCCATGAAGCCCAGGATGTCACTTGATACGTGCTACCCTCGTTCAGTGTCCAGTAAATTCTGTAAGGAATGGGGACACTTGGCCTCCAGGCCTTTGCCAAGGCCCAGGGTGTGAGGGGAAACAGAGCTTCCAGAACTCTGAGTGGTCAATTTGAGGCTTTTCAAGTGGCCGATGGAGAGCTGGAGAACACGAAGAGGAGGGGGGAGTAATTCAGTGAGTCTGGAGGATCGGGCTGAGAAACGAACCCTTTCTTAAGGACATAGAAAGCCACAAATAGGGTGGGAAGTGACATGATTAAACCTTAACCACAGTGGAAACATGAATCTGAATGCGCGTTTTCAAAATACTGCATTGATTGTTGCTTTCTTTTTGAAATGCAATACCGATATCTGTTCACGGTTAAAAAATTGAGAAGTATAGGCTCGCGCATAGGGAGAAAGAACGCTCTCTTACTGTCCTACCTCTACTGCTGTTGGTTGTTTCTTGGTGGCCCATTTCCTGTGTGTAAGGTTTGTATATGTGTGTACATACATTTGTATTAATATATATAAACAGAATAGTGATCACACACTGCTCCGTGACTTTGGGGCTTTTGTTTTGATTTTTCCCGTGCTAGAGGGGCAAACTCGGGGCTTTTTAGACACGCTCCCTCACTGAACCCGAAGCTCACCTATTGGGCTAGCCCAACTGGCTGGGGAGCTCTAGGAATCCACCTTGCTCTACCTGCCCTTCCTAGCACTGGGGTTCCAGGCACTGAGCAGCCCTGCCTAGCTCCTTACAGGGGTGCTAGGAAAGTGAACTCAAGCCTTCATGCTCGCTCAGCGGGTCCTTTACGGAGCCATCCCCCAGCTGTTGCTTAAAAAACATGTATTGTGAACATTTTCCTTGCCATTAAATATTCTTCTGCATCATTATTTTTAATGGCTGTGGGTAAGCTGTCCCATGGAAGCACCCTAATTTTATTTAGCTGTTCCCTTTCTGTTGGGCGCGTCTGTGCTCAGCTTCTAGCCTTTATAAGTAAGGTGTCATACGTGTCCTTGAAGATAATGTCACTTTACTGATCATTCCCGTGTTCTAGGTTCATGGAGTAGAATTGCTAAGTCAGAGGGCACATGCATTTTTAAGCTCTCAATATTTCTAGAGGATTGTATCCGTTTATATTCTTACAGGAAGAGCATAAGAGGGAGGGCCTCTTCCCTGCACATCTTCACCAGCAGTGGAAATTACCATTAAAAAAAATCTTTGCCAAGTTAATAGGCAAAAAATGGCATCTCCATTTAATTTGCATTTCTTTGATTACAAGAGCAGTTGAACATCTTTTCACATTGGCCATTTCTACGCTTTGGCTTTATGTGTTCACACATGCCTCCATTCAGTAATTCTTCCGTCTGTGTGTCTTGTGAGAGTCAATGGGTTCTAACAGAGCTGTGTCAGACCCTCCCCTGTAGAGGGGCCATAGCTGACAATGGTTAAGACAGGGACCCTGGACTGGGAACTGTGCCTCCACCTCATTTATTCTATCTTGAAACCAGGATACAGTACCCACTGTCCAAGCTCGTGTGGAGCTCTAACTACAATGTAAAGTGCATCCCAGGATTTTGGTGTGAGTGGAGTTGGAAGTTGTACATTCTGAAGCTTGGACACCTGAGCGGCTGCCATGTGGCATCATCTGGGTTGTGTTAGCCCCACTATCCGTCCCATTTGGGGAGCAGGAGCCCAGCCAGCCTGCACTGGGATGAAATCATTGGCTCTGAGGTTCCTTCTGGTCATTTCTGACCCTCCATTTCTCCACTTTTATGAACCAAAAGGAAAAAGTGTTTCTGCCCCAACTTCCACCTGTTGGCATCTGTCCGTGCCCTGCCTAGCATTTGAGTGGAGTCTAAGAGACAGGAACTGCGGCCCCTGTCCTGATGGGCATCTTCTGGGGCTCTCAGGTTGGGGAGCAGTCTCCTTGTGAGAATGGAAAGCTAACTCTTCCCAGATGTCCCCATTGCCCTGGCACCTTCCTGCTTTAAAGGGTCTCTCCAGGCCTGGGGAAGAGAACTCACATTTGCAGAGGGTTGCCATTAGGAACGGCCTTTCTGGTCAAGAGTTTCTTCTCATGGATTAGGGCTTATTCATTTTTATGTGGTGTTGGGGATGGAACCCGGTCCTAGACACATACTTTTATCCCCAGGCCTGGCTTGAGAGTGTATGTTTATGCCTCTGGGGACGAGAAGGTGTCTGATGAAGTGTGGGACAGGTCCCTGCTACAATGGAGTGGTTGGAATTGTGGGCCTCACGGGCCCCTCCTGCTCCTGAAACACTGCACCAGCAAGACAAAATGCTGACCTATTGGTCTTTGTAACCTTGACCAGCTTAAGGCTTGGCAGGAAGGAATGTCAGGGGATGGGACCTCAGAGAGGCATCCTATACCAACTGGGCCCCATTTCCTCCCCATTCCTCCTTCCTAGGGGGGCCAGGAAAGCTGGGGTACTTGTAGAAAATAGGCAAAAGATGGCTTTTTCTTTGGAGTGCTGGGGTGACCCCAGAGGCGAGCCAGTGCCATTGTGAGGCCACCACAGAGGCTTAGCAGTGAGGAGGTGAACTTGGCTTGGGGGCTGGGAAATAGTGCTTGAACCCCTTACCCATGTCTCACACAGCATGTACTCCTCCAAACACACGAGGGTGTAAGCCTGCCTGCTCATCGAGAGAGAGCTTTCAGAGTGGCTGGAGAATGCCTGGGGAGCCTGGTCCAAGTACAGGATCAGTGTATCTTAAAAAGGGAACCCCAGCATTACACTTCCTTGGGGGCCCTCTGCCCTTGCCTCATTCCGCCCCAGCCCAGCTCGGGCCACTCCCACTGCAGCCTCTGGGGACACTACCGTGCCAGGTCCCTCATGACCGCTGCTGTTGGAGCGAGACTGTTACTCCTGGTGTGGCTGTGTGAGCCCTTAGCCCGCTGTCCTGGGATGGCCAGCCTGTGTGCCGACGTCCCAGTCAGGGTACAAGGTGGGGTGTCCAGCACCAGCTGGCAGGGGGTGGGCCGGGCCTGTCCTGGGCTGTGACGAGTATCAGGGCCTGCCGCCCAGCGTTCCTGTCTGAGTGGTAATTGAAGCCATTAGCGCGCCAGCCTCTCCCTCGCCGGGTAATGGCAGGAAAAGCTCTTCTCGCTCCGCACTCTTGAGGCGGTGGCTGAATCATTCCCCCTCCAACCCGCCCGCTGCCGCCACTGAGACAGGGAATCTGACATTTTCCCTCACGAGGGAGGGGAGGGCTGAGGGAGGGGAGCCAGGCCTTGATTCTGGGCTTTCCCTTCAGAAGTGGGGGGGATAGTGAGGGTGATGAACTCAGTTTGGAGGTCATAGAGTCCCCAGGGGTTGCGGAGTCCAGACCAGGCCGAACCATGGTTGGGGAACACGCTAGGGGGAGGCTGGACAGCCAGAGGTGTGGGTGGAGCCTTAGTAACTGGGAAGGTTCTGAAAGGGACCCAGAATGCCCGAAGGAAGATGGGGGAAGAGCCTGTGAGCTGAATAGGCTGTTTCTGACTTGTCTGGGGGCCAGGCTCAGGGGCTTAAGTGTTTGTCTGTTCATGGATATAGCAGATGGTGTGCCCACAGTGGTGTGGTGTGAGCCTGTGTGAAGTGTTGTCTACACCAGGAGTACACTTCATACAAAAGGAGTTGTGTAGCAGGATCTGTGCACCGGTGTGCCTCAGGCAGTGGGGGAGGGGCATGTGTCAGCAGGTGGAGTGTACTTTATGGGCTATGTGTGCAGCAGGATGTGTAACACATGCACGTGTGCACAGCAGGCAGTCTCTGGATTGTGGGATGCATATGGCAGGTGGTGGTAGCGGTGGCCGTGGTGCGTGTGCGTGTGCGTGTGCGTGTGTGTGTGTGTGTGACACAAGGTTTACAGCAGGTGGTATCATACCTTAGCTTTGTGAACCGTGAGAGAGTCAGCAGCCTGAGCTGGATGTGTAGGGTCAGTCTGGTGCCGGCGGGAAGTCAGGGGGGTTGTATTCAGATTTGTCGTCTCTGGGACTCCATGAAATCTCTGCTTGGGTCTGTTGGGCAGCCGGACAGCTGGACAGCGATGGCTGCCGGGCAGCGTGGTGATGCTACAGTATTACGGGCATCTGCCACAGTGGACCTCATCGGTTCTTCTCTAACCGAGCCAGGAGGAGGATTTAGGACCTCCCCCACCCCAGTCCTCTTGTCCTTCCGCCTGCTTCCATCTGGCCCCTGTGTCTGCAAAGTGGGCAGGACTGTGACCCTTATGCCCCTTGGCCCAGGGATCCAGCTAGGATGTCTGATATTGCCCACCTGGAGGGCAGGCTGTGAGGCAGTGGCCAGGGTCAAGGGTATTTCAGGTAACAGTGGATCTTGGGTTATGCACCTGCTCTCACCTGGTAGGCTCTGAGGCTATAGTGTGGTGAATAGCTTCTTGAGATACACACACACACACACACACACACACACACACACACACACACACACACACACCTAACACACACACAGTATGATGAGCAAACTATGGTCCTGTCCCTAGATGTCCTGCCTGGGCTGGGCAGGATGAGAATGTTTTCCTAGGAGTCATCTTTCCCTGCTCTACCCCCTTTCCTGCCCTAAGCCTTTCTACTCCTTCATGGTGGAAAGATTTGGGTAAAGAGCTACTGTAGAAAGCCCCGAATCTCGTACCCCAGGCAGCCTCTGTTCTTCCCTGGCCGCAGTGGCTCTAACGTGCCTCTGGCCCAGCAGCCTTTGGGACCTAACCTCCATTTCGAGTGACCACAGTAGATTTCAGAACCATGCAGATGTGAGTACCGTAGCTAGATTATGGAGGTTTGGGCCCCATTTTGAGATGGGGAGGCACTGCTGGAGTGGGGGGCAGTAGTGGCAGCTGGAAGGTCAGCCCCTGCGTTTCTTGGTCCCTGGAATCTTCTAGTCTTTTCCAGTTCGTCTAGTCTTCAAGGACCCCAGTGAACTTCTTTTTGAATGGATCCTCCTATGCCATGGGGTTAGCCTCTTCTGTTAGTGGTGAGCACTAACACTTCCCCTGTGCCTAACCTAGCTCTCAATCCCTCTGGTCACAGGTGTCCCTCAGGCCTGTGGGACTTTTTGTACTTACTTCCCTTTTCCCCTGGCTTGTGACCATGGGTTGAACTCACGACTCTAGAAATAACTGAAAGTTGGAGGTTGTAGATGCCCCTGGATATATATTCTCCATCCTCGGTAAGGTATCCTCATCCTGGTTGCCCCGGGGAAGGAAGGGTTTAAGGGGGGTGGCATGACCAGATTCGTGTCTCAGAGAAGTCCTTGTTGGTGCGGAGTGGGTGGAAGTGTGTCACAGCAGTGGGGGGAAGACATGGTCAGTCTAGGCAAGAGCTAGCATTGCCCTGACCCTTGTTGTGAGTCGCGGAAGGGAGAGAGATGAAGAGCATGCTAGGTAGCATCCTGCCCAGCTGCCTCGCTCTGAGGGCCCAGGTGGCTCTGGGTTCCTGGTTCCAGGTCCAGGACTGGGTCCAGGACTGGGTGGTACCAATTTTCTAAAATTGAAATAGAGGAGGAGGCCCAGGTCTGAGAGGGTGAGTGGATAAGTCTAATTTGAAAACTGTCAAGTCAGGTATGTGCAGGCATTCAAGGAAGGATGTCCAGAAGGCGTAGTATGGGCTTGCCTGGTACCCTTGAGGGCCGCTGGAGATGGGATCGTGAAAGCCCGAGAAGCCAAGGCAGAAGAATCCCGGGAGCTGACTTTGGCTGTTGGGAGGAGCTTCTTGGGAGATAAGAGGGAAGCCAGGAGCAAGGGAGGCAGTGGAAGGTGGTGAAGCCAAGCAAGATGAGCATTGGGCACCGGCCTTTGGATTTAGCTCTGGAGTTGTCACTGACCTTGGCAAGCATGCCATGGGAAGAGGCGGGGGAGGCAGCAGGGCCGCAGGGGGCTGAAGAGCGAGTGGGAGGCTGTCCGTGGTCTGGAGTGACAGGGAGCAAGGCCTGAACCTAGAGAGGTAAATGGTTAAAAAGAATATTCATGGAGCAGAACCCGGGTAGAAGAACCCCAGGAGGGAGAGAGTCCAGCACAGCCAGAGCCAGGAACTAACATGTGGGGACCAGGCAATGGCCACTGGGTTTACTGTGTATGCACGGTGGGGAGGAGGCCTCACCTGCCAGGTTCAGTAGGACAATGTGGAGTGCCAGGGAAGCCCAGGGGAGGGGGGGGTTACTGAGAGGGGGAGGCCCTGGCTGCCGACAGGCCCCAAACAGCTCAGACTCAAAAACAAAACAGGCTTTTAAGATGCCAAGTTTGATGAAATCTGAGTGCTAGAAGAGGTGGGAGTTTTCTCTTGGAAAAACAGCTGAAAGTCGAGACTGAAAGCTGCGAAGGGAGATGGGCCCTGAGGCCCCTCAGGCCCCCCTTACTGCCTGGGAGCCTGGGGGTGGGGTGCAGTGAGGCTCGGCTCTGAGAATGAGAGCTTATAGGTTTGGGAGGGCTTGCTGTCTTGACCCTGTCTTTCCTGAGGATGGAGCTGCTTTGGGGACAGGACTGAGGTGTCCTTGGGCTTCCTTGGAGTGTCCAAAAGGCAGGGTGGGGCCTGGCCACCCACAGAGGTTCCTGCCTGGTTTTGGTCTTTGCCTGTGTCTCCAGGTGCATGTATCTTAGCATATGTGCATCTCCTGACTTTGCATGTCTTCACAATCTCTGCGCATACCGCCTCTGGATCTGCTTGCAGGAGTGTTTCCACAGGTGCTTGTCACTGCAGATGCCCCTCCACATGCACATGGAGGTTTCTATTTTTGCACCTGTCTCTTTCTCCATGTAGTTCTCTAGGTCCCTGGCTGTGCATGTTTCTGAGGTGTCTGTGTGTTCAGGGACAGGGTGATATGCTCATGCACAGAGGAGGGGTCAGCCGCACAGACGGTACCACCCCAGGGAGCCTGGGTATGTGCATGCGCATATGTGCCTGTATTCAGAGATGCCATGAAGCTGGGTAAACATGGGTGAAGAGGTCTCACTGACAGACGGTGCTGGGGCTTGCCCTACCGTCACCCCCCTCCCCTCTAAAGCATCTGTTAGCTTCCCTGGTGCAGCCCCCCCTGCCTCTGGCCCAGACTCCGCCCCAGGCATCCCAGGCTGAGCTGGACAAAGAGACCTGTGTGTGCTCTCTAGGGGGCCTTCAGCAGCCTCCTTCCCGCAGTCCTTGCAGCCTGTCGGTCTAAACTTCCCCACCCACCCCTACCTTGTCGTCATCTCTCAGAACTCCAATACATACCCCCAGACTCACCTTGCTTATTTATTGTTCCTCCATCCTCCTTGTAGTCTCTACTCAGGCAACGTGCAAGGAAAGCTCTCTGCCTCCCATGTACATTCTTGATCCCCCTTCCTCCAGGAAGTCACCAAGATAGCAAATGAGAGGTGGAGTCACACAGATTAGTTCTACTGCTGAGGGATCTAAACCATGCTCCCCCCCCCCCATCCTCAGACACGCCCTCCCACATGCCCTCTCGTCTCTGAGACTACCAGGACCTCTCCAGGGAAGGGGTTAGGTCTCCCAAGTACAGTATCTAAAGCGGAGCACAGTTGGGTGCAGGAGCCATTCAGGAACACTTGAACGCTCACTCTAGGGGCACAGATTTGTGCGGGTGGGGCAGACTTTCCATTGATCCTGCTTGCTACTTATGTGTGGAGGCTGGCCAGGCTTAGGCTACCCGGTTGGTGCCTCTCCAAAGTCCCCCAAAGCCTCAGTGGGTTTCTTTCTGCTGTGGGGACCCTAGGCGCAGTAGAGTCTGGCTGTCACTGCGGACTGTATATGCAGAGGCAACTTACAGCCTCGCGCACTGTGCTGGACCCTGGCAGGCGGGAGCTGGGTGCGCTGCGTCGGTGGAGCTGGAATGCTTAAGGGGGAGCACCCCCCCCAGCAGGGTCTAGGGTGGGGGCGCGGCTGCTCCGCCCAGGCGGGGGCGTGAAGGGCGGCGCCCAGTAGGACTTGGACACGGAGGCGCAGGCGCGCGTGCCCGCTCGGACACAAGCGCGCGCAGCCCTTCCACCGTGGCACCCGCCTCTCCGCCGTCGCCATGGTTACTGGGTGGCCTGGATGGGGGAGGGGCCCTCCCGCGCTAGCAGCCCCTGTGCTAGCAGGACGCGTTTGTTGGGGCTATAGCATGACCTGTGCACCCCGCCTGTGGAACATGGGTGCATGCCAGGGGTGTCCACATGTGAGGAACAGTGGACTTGGGTTTGCAGCACCTGAAAAC
Source organism: Peromyscus californicus insignis (assembly GCF_007827085.1). Taxonomy (NCBI): domain Eukaryota; kingdom Metazoa; phylum Chordata; class Mammalia; order Rodentia; family Cricetidae; genus Peromyscus; species Peromyscus californicus. The sequence goes on from NW_026294573.1 coordinate 35,267,114, forward strand.
GCAGGGGCATGTGTGCATGGGGGTCTGCAGTGGAGCCCAGAGCCAGAAGCCAGTTGAGGGTGTAGAAAGGGGGAAGGGCGGGGTTCCCCCAGGGATGCCCCTCCCTTCCCCTGCCCTGCCCACCTTTTCATGCTTGCTGGCTAAAGCACCCAGGTCTTACCACATGCTTTCCTCTAAGCCCCACCTTCAGTTTAACTGAGTGACCTTGGGCGGGTTTCTAGATTTCTGCCAAGTCCCCATTTGCTCATATGCCTCGTAGGGTTTTGGTAAAGATTGTCATTTTGTAAAGCTTTTAGAGGGTACCTGCAAAAGAGTGAATGCTTCATGTTTGGAACCTTTTATCCCGCGTGCCCACAGGCCTCAGTTTTCTCAGTTGTTGATGGGTTGGAAGTGACAGTGTGACATCCTCTTGAGAAATTTGCCCTGGTCATTAACCTGAGTGGTTCAGACTACTCTAGACACAGCTCTGGTGGTACTGGGGGGGGTCAAGGTGGCAAGTGTGCCAGTCATGCTAACCCTTATGGGGCCAGTCGCTCCACAGGCATCTGGGAAATATCTGTTGTCCTTAACTGGTGTGAACGTGCTTAAGGCTCCAAGTTGGGAGAGGAGGAAGAAACAGCATCAGGTCAGCCTTGAGGGGCTGGAGTCTCCTGTGGGACTCACTCCCCCGCCCCCCGGGGGTGGGGGCAGGGAAAAGCAGCCTTCCCATTACTGCCTGGGAGCCTAGTTGGCACCAGGGACTGGCTTTTGGGTCCTGCTGTTCAGTAGACAGCTCTTTACACTCGCTGGTTTTAGGCTTTGGCGGTGGTGCCTGAGGGATGATCTGAGCCAAGGACGAGCCATTTGAGGGCGTGATAATTGAGGGAGGAAAATTAATTGTCCTTAATTTGGCGTAGGTCCCAAAGACCTTCCCTGTGTCAAGAATTCAGAGTAGATTCCTGGGACACAGGGCTGCAAGCATTTGTACTGCTTTCATTCTTGGTCCGTACCTCCTGGCAGGTAGGTGATAAAGACTAGATAGCTCCTGGGCTCTGGCTCTGGCAGGACCTAGCCACCCCTCACCCTGCACCCGATTTGTTTAAGCAGGTAGGAGTAAGAGCTAGGAAGAACAAGCTTGGTGCTCTAGTCAGTCTGGAGCATTCCCAGCTGCTGGAAGGGGTGGGGAGGGTGCCCTAGGCCTCAGGTCCTGCCCTTATCTTCCAAGTGGTAGCAGACCAAAGGAACCTGTGCACCTGCACAGCCTCACTTCCACCCTCTTTCTGTTCTCTTGCCCGTGTCTAATATAATCCCTTTCAAGAATCAGAGCTGAGAGTCAGGGCACTGTGGGATCGTAGTTAGAGCCAAGGAGACCTGGTGTTTACATCCAGAATTTATAGGGCTGTGAGCAGGGAGTGTATAGCCAGTTCCTGGGCAAGCCTGGGAAGTCAGGGGCCATGCTGAGAGTTCTCCTGTGCCCCAGACCAGACACCCTTCTAGGATGTCCCCGGAAGTTGCAGCTTTAATGGGGTTCCTCTGCCTGCTGTGACTCCTCCGGCTTCATCTCATGTGTACCCCTAGCTGTCCCCCTTGGGTCTCCAGAGTCAGTGGGGAAAGCTGGTGCCCTTTACTTTTCTCCCTTCTGAGACTGAGTCTTCCTGGCTTGGGAGCCTGTCCTCAACAAATGTCCCCACACACTAACCCCATGCTGGGCACGTGAGAGGGAAGTGCAGAGTTGTGCCGCTCTTCCTCACTGCAAGGCCCGGAGCAAACATCCCCTGAGCCCTCATTGGGTATGCCTAGAACCAAGCTTGGGGAGAGGAGAGGAACTGCTGAGTTCTGGAGAAGACTTGATGGTTTTGTTCCCGTAGGAAGGACTTCTTTCCAGCCTAGAATGGGGAAGGGACCGTAGGCTATGGTTCAGTACCTGTCTGCCTCAGTGGCTCAGGCCTGGTTGATTATAACTTCTAATAGTCACTGGGTGCAGGCTCTGTGTTAGGCACTCCCCAGTGCCCTGTGTTCTCTCTCTGATGTAGTCTTCAAGGTGTCTTTACACAGTGGACACCTAAACCCAGTAGACACATGGAAAACAGAGAGGAAAGAACACACATAGGCCCTAGAGGGGATGGGTAGGTACTGGCAGAGATGGGAGTTCTGAAAGGATAAACGGTGCTGGTTGTTCAGCGGAAGAGTCAGGAGCCATGGCTACCAGAGTTAGAATGGGCGTTATTAGGAAGAAGAGGGGATAGGACGGAGAAGCCAGGCCTGGCGGAGAGGAAACAGGAAGAGGCGCAGAGAGAGAACGTGAGGTGCACGTCCGTCTTTTAAGGCTTTCAAGGCTGGGACGCAGTCGCCCGTTGATGACGTAATAAGGTGCCAGACAAGACCCTGAGCTGCGCCTATACAGAATCCTTACAAGTCCCCCATGGTCTACACTGGTCCAGCACCTGTCTTCCCAGTTCTTGGTGCTTCTGAAAGGTGCAGATTGGGTAGCTTTGCCTCAGCCCATGAGGACTGCTTCAGGAACCAATGGGAGGTGGGAATGGGTCAAATGGAAGTGATTTCCTGCCAGTCGCCAACTCTAGGAAAAGTTGAGAGGGAAAACCAGGTTTTTTGTTTTGTGTTTTGTGTTTTGTCGTCTTGGCCAGCACAAACTCAGACATGGTCCTTAGGCCTTATCAGGGTTCTCAGGGTCAGGTTTGAGTGAGAAAGAAGGCTAAGGGTCAAGGCTGCAGTAGAGAATGGTCAGAGGCAAGGCTAGAGTTAGCTCATCAATAGGGCAAGGTGCCCAGGGTCAGTGACCTGGGGTTCCGCCACATGGCAGAGCTGAAGGGATGCAGGCCAAGGAGGGACATCACGTGTGCTGACAAGGAAGTGGAGGCTGGACAAGCACAGAGCGTGGGGTGGGGTTGTGGCTGTTGATGCGTTGGGAGCTCTATCTCCCCTGCTGCCCGAGCCCGGTGTCCGTATAGCACTTTCTGCTACAGCCAGCAGAGCATTGATCTCTGTTCTTCCCAGGACCTAGAGAGATAAGTGCTGATGTCTTCAGTCTGTGCTTCCCAGACTTGGAAACTGCCCAGCAGGGATGTGGTGGTGCGGGCCCTCCTGCAGCCCCTGCCTTGCCAAAAGGGACCTAGGTCTCTCGACGACTCATTTGGGGTAGGGCTCATGCTTAGAATTCCGGGGTGGGAAAGAGAAGGGTATTGGGGGTCCCAGCTAACCCGGAAGTTGGGAGCAGTTATGCAGAGAAGCCTTCAGGAACGAGCAGAGCCAGTCCTAATGTCCAAACGTCACCCTTTGTCTGCAGAGGACCAGCTGCCGTCTGGGTTCCCGACCATCGACATGGGGCCTCAGCTGAAGGTGGTGGAGAAGGCTCGGACGGCCACCATGCTGTGCGCAGCTGGTGGGAATCCAGACCCTGAGATCACATGGTTCAAAGACTTCCTTCCTGTGGACCCTGCTTCCAGCAACGGCCGCATCAAGCAGCTGCGCTCAGGTGAGCCAAGGGCAGAGTTTAGGCGCCACGGATACCTTTGGGAGGACACCTTCCAGCATAGTCCAGTTAGGGGCTGGGGGATGAGGTTTCTAAAGCAGACTGAGCATCATTCCCAAGGTCATGGACCAAATCTTGCCTACGGAAGAGGATGTGGTGGCAGGATCTGTCCTGACCCTGCTGCGTGGCATGCCAGCATGGCTGGCCTGAAGAAGGTACCCCTGGGTTTTCATCTCCTACTTTTCCCACAGCCCAGCCCGCGTCTCTGTTTCTCTAGGCAGGAAGGGTTTCTGGGGAAGGAGCCAGTGATGTTGATTCATCAGACATCAAATGGACCTTAAGATCCTGAATCTAGGGGGATTTGCCTCTGTCCTTTGGCCACCAGAGCCACCTGTCTCCTATGGATATCTCAATCGAGCCACCTTGGAGCCCTGGGAACAAGGATGCCACTGTGACCAGGAGGGAGGTGTCGCCCCGTTGATCGATCTGCCTGTGAGGCTCCCCGCCAAGAAAATTGATTCTGATTTTGTGGGGATGGAGTGGGTGGGAAAGGAGGCTCAGAATCAGCTGGGCTGCATTCTAAATCCTCGAGCAGCTCAGGATAGATCCACAGACTTGGCTCCAAAAGTCCTGCTGGTTGGGAGAAGGTAGGCCACTGTTGGCTTGAACTCCTGCTGTCCATCAGCTGTGATGTCACCATCATGAAGGATGTGACTGCCTCTTTGGGGGATTTGCTGGCTTCAGAGGTGCTCACCACTCCCAGCCCCTCCCCAGCCTCTCTGGTCAGGCCCACACCATCTTGGTGCCCAGGGAGAAGAGAGAGTGATGAGCCACCCAGCAGGGCAGGATTCCGGCCCCAGCCACGGCCGCCTGAGACAGCCCACGAAGTGTTAGCTCATTTAATTTAATTAAAACTCAACAAGATGGAGGCAGCTGTAGTGCAGTTAATTAAAACAGCCATAATCAAGGCAGGAAATGGTCCGGCAGCGTTTGTGGCTGCTGCCCAGCACAGCGCAGCGGCCGGCATGGCTTGGCTCTCCTGCATTTGCTCATGGGTGCCCCGGGCAGGTTCCCCATGCTGCCAGACGGTCCTCCCTACAGGCCTGACTCCTCCCCGGAATGGCATTGACTGTCTGTGGCAGGCAGTAGTTCTGGGAAGGCCCGATGTCTCCAGCATTTGTTCATCAAGTATTTATGTAGTGCTTACTGTGTGCCAGACCCCGTACCACCCCTCCCCTGCCCGTCACTCCGCTGGATACTGCTCAGGCCTCTTCCTCCTTGTCCCTCCCAGTGGCCGGCAGCCCTCCCTCCTCCTTGAGCAAACCCTCTTGCCTTCCTTTGGCTTTACCACCCATGACTGGCCTCTAGCTGCCCTGTTACCCCTGCATGAAGTGCTGGTCCCTCCAGCTCGGAGGCCTGCCAGCCTCATCCTTGCGGTACCTCCTCATCTGTGCCCCTACTGGTCAGCACAGCCCAGACGTCCTGTGTGAGCTCCAGGGCCCACATTCAGTGCCTGCCGGATGTCGCCCTGTCCTGGACGGACAATGACTTCCTTTACAAACAGCCATGCCCTGCTCCCACTGACCCTACCTCCATGAGTGGCAGCTCCCCACCCCTAAACCTGAAAGAGACCCAGCACTCTGTCCAGTAAGGAACCACACATCCTCTTCATGTATCACCGTGTGGCTCTCAAATTGGTCCCCTCTTCCCTTTCTGTTACCTCTGTCTTATCCCGGAACACCACTGTTCTCCCTGCCTCCAGGATCTCTCTGAAAGCTGTGTCCTCTAGCAGCTGATGGTATTGTCTATTCATCTTTTTCCTAGACTGTAAAAGCAATGCTATGCTGGACCCTGGGCTTATAACCCTTGACCCTGCCTGCATGGTCAAATACGTGCTCCTGGTCAAGGCACCCTGGCCACATGGCCCGCTTTATCTCACCTGTCCTATCTATATACACCCTTATTAGCTCTGTGACCTCAGTTAAATTAACTTCGTTATCAGTCTTCTCATCTTACAAAAGTAGCCGCACAGTGACAGTGTGCCGTCGGGTTTATGGTAAAGGCTCTGTTCCGGCCTCCCGCCACTTCCCCACTTGCAGGGACCACACTGGCCCATCCTTGCCCACCTGGCCCTCTCGTCACTGTCACTTCCTCCACTGGGAGCCTGTTCCCGGCTTCTGGCTACTCCCGCAGGAGCTACAGTTATCACCGTCTGTGTCCAGCCCTACTTACCTAGGCTGGATGTGGGAGACCCCGGACAGATTTGCTTGGCAAGGTGCCCCTCCCCCCCATACCCAGTTCTAAGTCCTTCTTGGAGAGTTAACTTTGTTGACCTTCGGGACTTATCACTGAAGAGGATGTCTACTCATTTGACCTTTCCTGCTACCAGGAAACTGTGACTTACAGATCATAGGTGTGTGTGTGCTGGGGACGGGTGTTCTTGTGTGTCCAGTGCTTGGGACGGAGCCGTGTGGAAACATCCCTTCAGAGAGTGAGGTGTCCCCTGTACACTGCATATTTACAAGGACCCTTGTGGGTTTCACATCGCCAACAGTTCACGGAGTGCTCCTCTGCCCTTTATTACTGTTGAGTCTCTTACAACCTTTCTGAAGTAGACAGGCCATGATTATCATATCTACTTTCCACAGATCAGAGGGTCACCCACCTGTGGAGACTAGGGTCTAGGAGCTCTCCTGGGAGGTAACCTCGGTGCCTTCTAACAGCATATGCTAAACCTGGAGCCTGAGAAGCAGTAACATCCCACCAGAGCTCCAGACCTTTGCTCTCCAGACCCCAGCCCCTCTCACAGTCCCCACAGTACCTCCAGTATCTCTGACCTGAACCATAGTGCATCTACCTATGGTGTGGCCCCCGACCAAGGGCTGGCAGTGTGCACGGCTGAGGTGTGAGCTCTGCGTGAGGGGCTTTTTTCCTGCCGCAGCGATGTGATATGCTGCCGCAGCAGCCTCCTGGGCACTTGAGCTTGAGACCTGAGGCAGGCCCAAGAAGGACAAATGCAGAAAGAGCGGCCTACTGTGGCTGTGACAACCATAGCTGCAGCGGCCACACCTCTCCATGGGATCCAAGGCTGGGTCCTAAGGGGGGGCTCTTAGCCCATAAGCTCTGCCCAGCCTGAACAGGACTTTCCTGTGCTTCCTTATAGCCTGAGTTTGCCACTGTAGAGAGCACGCTCATTGACCCACAGAGCCAGCCGAGCCTTCTACATGCCCACCACCCAGTGGTGTCAAGCAGAGATGACGGCTCTGGCTGCAGGGGCCTTTGACCTCTCTGGTGAGATGCTTGTGATTTCTCATTCTGCTGGCTGGCCCCACCTACCTGACTAGAAGGCCCATCCATCTGTGTTTGGCTGGGTCTTGCAGAAGGGTACAGTCAGTGTGTGATTACAATTTCTGAGCTCATTGGCATGAATTTCCTGGGGAGGCTGACTCTTGGGGCCCCCTCAGTCCCGTATACCTGTCTAGTGAAGTGAAAAGGACAGATTCTCCGTCTGGCAGGCAGAGGATGGTTCTGAGAAGTCAGTGGGTTAGGTCTAGAAAAGCAGAAGCTGCAGACTCAGAGTTCCAGTGCGAGGCTGCATACACTGCAACCCCTGGCCTAGACCACAGGAGATCAATGGTTGTCAACTTTCTGCTCTTAGTATTCCTAACTTTAACTCAGAGGACCTTAAGGTGGTTTTGCTTATCTGGATTATACCTATTGATGTTTACTATACTAGATATTTAAGATAGAAAATTTTTAAATATTTACTAATTACTTTAAAATCATTTAAAAGCTATTAAGTGTTAACATAACATTCTAAAATAAAAGATAATTATATATTCTAAAACAAAAAAAATATATTTAGTAAGAAAAGCCTCGTTGTTAATGTCGAGCTTAAAATGGGGCTGCATTTAGCCTGTTATGATACTACAGGTTGTGCGCCCTCCAGGAAATACCACTATATATTCATGAGAGAAAGAGGCTAAATCAGACCAACAACTATTTCTCTGTTTTTGAAGCAAGGCCTTCACTGTGTGGCCCTGGCTGGCGTGATACTCATTATATAGTCCAGCCTGTCATGAAACTTGCCACAGCCATCCTGTCTCAGCCTCCCAAGTGCTAAGATTACAGGGGTACTCCACCAGCCCTGGTCTAAGTATTGGAGAAACTGACTGTAGGTTTTATTCTAGTGGACCCCCTAAAAGGTTCTCAGGGGTCCCCCCCACATAGACCTGTACGTGGACTACACATGGAGAATTGCTATGATGTTTCTTCTCACTTAGCTGTCGCATACACTCCTGTCCCAGCCACCCCCTTTCCTTCTGTCCTCCCTATCTAGGTGGTCCAGTGGGAAGGCCCCGAGTTAGACTAGCCAGATCCTGCTGCCTCGCACCTAAGCCTCTTAATGTTTCCAGGCCTATGTTTCCTCATTGTGCAGAGAGATGGGTATTTTTCCAGGTGGGTGTTGCCAGGTTCAGTAAGACAGGCCCTGATCTGAACACTTCCAACCCACCCCTGCCAAAAGGAGCCAGAGGGTGGGTAGACTTGGACCTGGGTCTGTCTACAGGTTCCTGGCTCCAGTGGTTGAAGTGGGAGTCTCAGGAGAGGCACGTGTTGGAAGGCAAACCTGCTCAGGCCTCATAATAGACCTGGCTTTGGAAGTGCCTGTCCCTCTTGGCTGCTGATCCCAGGGCTCTGAGGCAGCAGCCACTCAAGGGGTGGTTGCTGGCCTTCTGCCTCTCACTGGATAGGCTGGGGAACTCCAATCACGCTGTCCTTAATAGGGTCAGGTGGGTTTTATGGGCTGTCAGCCACTGGGCTGGGAGCTGACTGAGTCCCACCCATCCACTGTTGGATGCCAGGGCTGGTCTGTTTGGGGAGCCCTGGTCCGTGGTAACCTATGTGAGCTCTTCCCTTAACCCTGGTTTTCACCCAAGGCTTAAATGCCTTGCCTTTGTTTTGGTGAGTGCTGTCCTCGAACTCTTAGCCATGGGATTGGGTGATCTTTAGGGCGGGTGCTGCCTCTTTTCTTCCCCTTCCCCTCCATCAACCCCGCCAGCAAGGGTCACAGGAGCCCAGTTCTGCCTTCCTGACTCTTCCTGACACCTTCCTGCCCTCCACTTCCTCAGAGCAGTGCCATTGACCCAGGGGACATGCTTCACCCACACTCAGCTTGGCCCAGCCTGGTGCTTACTCACACGACACCTGAGTCACCTAAACTGATGCCTCAGGTTCTCTGTATAGTTAAGGCCCTTTCTAGTGTTTTGTTTGATCTGATTTGGCTTTTGTGGCTTTCCTTCCTTTTGTACTAATGTTTCTCTCTGATCTTATTTGCATTCAAATTACCTCACCAGGTGGTTCACCAATCAGAGGTAAGAATGCTGTCCGTGCATCTCCCATGCCACACCACACCACGCCACGCCACTACTGTCGCCGTCGGTCACCTCCACTCCATCCCGTCCAGTCCGTCACCTCCCCATTCCCATCCCGACCTCTCCAGTCTCTTCATCTCCAGCTCCAGCCCCACAATACCACCGGCCACCACACACCTCCACTCTCAATCATTCCCTCCTGTGGACTCATCCATTACAAGTCTGCATTGTGGAGATAGCAGCTGAGAGCACCCAGGATGGCGAGCCCTGCTCCCCAGGCCTTCTAGGCCAGCCCCAAAGAACAGATCCATCTGGTTCCCATAGTGAAGCCCAGCCTGTCCCTAAGGCTGGCATAGATGGAGACACTCCTATAAGGTTGGGGAGCATGACCAAGTCTGGCCTTTTTCTTGAGAGCCTCCTTTTTCTTAAAGTCTAATATCTTGGTCCTGTGGTCAAATGAGGGTCCTCCCCTGTACATCTTCAGCAGCAGGGACTAGAGAGTCTCGACTGTGTTAGATGGCGGTAGGGAAATTAACAGACCCATCCATAACTAGGGCACTTGACCTGTCGGCTTGCAGTCCCTCCAAGCTGCCTTCAAATAACAGGGCACTGCAACCTGTTGGGGAGAATCGTAGATGCTGGACTCCTAAAGATCAGGGTTCAAGTGTGACTCAGCCACCTCTCAAGTCTATCTCCTCCTCTTAGAATTGGAGTCAGGCCAACCACCTTCAGGGCCTTGAGACTTACAAGAATGGGGATATACACAGTTTGTCACCTACGGAATGGCAGTTTCCGTTTTTATCCTGTGATTTTCTTCCCACATTGGTCAGTATTTGTGGGCACATCTAGACCCTTGCTTGGTTCAAGGCTAACAGTGCTCAGGACAGAAGTTGGGGCTCGGAGTAGTTGCCTCCCATGGGATGCTCCTTGTCACCCTGACAACAGGACTCAGTTCCCTCCCCTCTCTGTATCTCCCTGCACGTGGACTTAGCACATGCTGACCCTGCTTTCCTTGCTACTGGGTCTGGGTGTCGATGTCCGATTTGGAGACATCTGTGTACAAATAGACTCAGGGTCTATATTGGATCTTAGTTAGCTTTCTATTGCTGTGAGAACACCACGACCAAAGGCAGCTTTGGGGAGGTTTATTTGGTCATCATGTCCCCATTACAGTCTGCCATTGAGGGAAGGAAGTCAGGGCAGGAACTCCAGCAGGAGCAGGGGCAGTGGAAGATGCTGCTTCTTGACTTGCTCTCCATGGCTTGCTCAGCTTGCTTTCTTTTTGTGCAATCCAGGACCACCTGCCTAGCATTGGCACACCCACAGTGAGCCGGGTCCTCCTACATCAATTGTTAATCAAGAAAATATCCCACAGGCTTGTCTATGGGCCAGTCCAATGGGGGCTTTTTCTCAATTGAGGTTCCCTCTTCCCACATGACCAGCTTATGACAAAAATAACTAGCCAGCAGAGGTCTCCTGACTAGACTTATGCTCTTGTCACGGGGGTTTCTTTCTTCCATTGTCTGTAACCCCAAACCAGGCACTATTTCCTGCCCTCAGCTTGTGGCACCAGCTACCCGTCTCCCCCAAACCTCTGTTGAGCTGACCTTGCACAACCCCCACTCGCCAGGGCCCTGATGTGTGCCTGCTTGAGTGAACGTTTGCTGTAGCAGTGTCCATTCATCCCATGAACATGGCACGTTGGCTGCCAGTCAGCGCTGTTCTTGCAGGAGCTGGGTATTTGGCTTGTGTTCTGAAACGCTCAGTCCAATGGGGGCTTGTGTTCGCTTGTGTTCTGAAATGCCCGTCGGGAGGCTGAGGTCAAGGCCATGGAGAGAGACCAGCCCTTTTCCCGTTTGTGTTGGTGGCATCCCCTCCTGCTCTACGTACAGCCCTCACCTTCTGGTGTTCACAGCCCCTCCTGCTGCCCTGGGTAGTGGTAGAAAGAGCAGGCAGGAGCAGGCTTTGAAGGAGCTGTAGCTTAGACTCATAGTGTTTCCCCCCAGGCCTGGGCTGTGCGAACACAACTTGGAATTCCCTCTGAGGTTCCTGTCCAGTCCAGTTAGGTGGGGCCTGGCAGGTTCTGTCTGTCCTGTGTGGGCGTGATTGTCAGTTGGGGTGGAGAAAGAAGCCCTTTAGAGCTGTTCCAGCTGTTCATGCAGAAGGTGGTTTTCTGTCAGGCTGTGTCCTGTGGGGGTTATTAGCTGTCCGTTGGACTGTCCTGTGTGGGTGTAATTGTCTGTCAAATTGTTCCAGGGAAGGGCATGGTGCTTTGCCCTGTGAGTTTCTCTGTCATAGATAGCTTGCCCAGTGTGCTTTCACTAGCAGTTTTCAAGTGTTTATTGCGGGGAGGGGTGTATGATCCTTCACCTTGGGGTTCACTCACTTGACCTGACAGGACAGGTCCCAAACACAAGTTCCATACATCCGTGTAGAGGGTCTTTTCAGCTACCCGCACCCCCAGTCTTGGCTCCTGTCTGTCCGTCTGCGGCCAGAGCAGCCCCTTAGGGCGCTGGCCCGAGTGGGAGCTCCAGTCTCCATTAGCCTTCTGAATTATGCAGAAGCCTTGGTGGGTCGAAGCACTTTAGCAGGACCAAACTGAGGAAGGTAGCCGGAATGGGCGGGGCTAGCAGGGTGGGGGTGGGGTGGGAGGAGACGGTGGGAGTGTGGGGCAGAGGCTGCTGGGCACCAAGCCCCAAGGCAAGCCCCTTCCAAGTAGGTGATAGTGTCTCAGGCTCTTGCAGACAAGGACATTGCTTGTTTAGGAATTTCTAGGCCTGTGGGTTATAGGCTTTGGGACAAGAAAGCTGATAGGCATGATTATTGGTGAGCAGGCCTGAGGACTCTTGGGACAGTGACGAGCACTCTGTGGACAGCTCCTGGGTAGTAAGGACATCTTGCTTCAAAGTATGAGTTCTTGGTTCTTGCTTAGAGGGACCTGGCTTATCAGAAAGAGCTTCCTGGAAGCCACACAGGCCCTAGGCTGTGGCCCAGGTGAGCCACAGCCGCTGGGGCTACACATGTCGTCAGGGCCTCCGTGTTCCAGGCCACACTCAGCGTGGACCGTGCCTGACCTCTTGTCTTGTGCCCTCACAGGTGCCTTGCAGATCGAGAGCAGCGAGGAGTCTGACCAAGGCAAGTACGAGTGTGTGGCAACCAACCCAGCGGGCACACGCTACTCGGCCCCCGCGAACCTGTACGTGAGAGGTAAGAACTCGGCCACCCCTGGCTCTGTCGTCACCTTGGAGCCAAGCTTCACCTGCCAGGCGTGCGGCCCGGAGACTTTGAGGCAGACACTGGAGGGACTCTGCGGCCTAGCCTTTTCCTTCCCACCTCTTTTGCAGCAGTACCAGCAGCCAACACCTCCGTAGCTCCCACTGGGCAGTACCCGCAGCCGCCACCTCCGTAGCTCCCACTGGGCAGTACCCACAGCTGCCACCACTTGCCTTCCTTCCTTTCAGGCCCTTGGGGAAGCAGACACTCACCCCACCCGCACCCCTGGGAGCATTTGTATCTCTTGTAGGTCCTTGCTGCCTGGACCTGAGCCCTTTGGGAGTCTGGAGCCTTCTAAGCAGATGTGTGTGTGTGTGTGTGTGTGTGTGTGTGTGTGTGTGTGTGTGTGTGTGTGAGAGAGAGAGAGAGAGAGTGAGAGTGTGTGTGAGAGACAGAGAGAGACAGAGACGTTGCTCTCTTTTGTTGTTTGTTTTTTTGGTTTGGTTTGGGGTTTTTTTTTGTTTTTTGTTTTTTTTTTGGTTTCTCAAGACAGGGTTTCTCTGTGTAGTTTTGGAGTCTGTCCTGGATATCTCACTCTGTAAACCAGGGCTGGCCTCGAACTCACACAGATCCACCTGCCTGTGCTTCCCAAGTACTGGGATTAAAGGAGTGCGCCGCTGCCGCCCAGCTTGCCATTGCTGTGTGTGTGTGTATGTGTGTGTGTGCGCGTGCATGTGTGTCTTTTGTCCGGGGAAGGGGGGATAGACACATGTGTTTGCATGTGGCTGTGCATACCTGATCTGACTTTCCTCCTGCCTACCCCAGCAGGGTGGGCTCCAAGACTCTGGTTCTGAACTTTGGACCAGATGGGCCTTCCTGGAGGAGCCTACTGTGTTCCGTCACCAGCTCCCCCCACCCCCCATGGTAGGGGTAAGGCCGAGGTAGCTGTGCATACCGATGGGTATATTGTCTTGGGTGTTCCTAGTTGGAGCTAAATGGACCGTGTGCTCTTTACAGTTGGGTCTGCAGCTGACAGTCTGGGGACTGTTTTGGTGTACACAGCCTCTGTTCATAGCCCAAGGGGATCAAACCCTGGCCCTCTCTGAGAACACATGGGATAGTCTAGCGAGCATGGCGCCCGGGCGAGGCCATGGAAGCCCTCTACCCACACTGCCCCTTCACCTAGCCCTCCTGTACAAATGGATGTCATTAAAAGTTAAGTTGCTTCTCTTAGGGGATCACTGGGGAGACCCAGCTTCCCTGCAGCTGTGAGTCTATCCCGAGAAAGGTTCCTCACCTTTTTGAGGATGGTCTGCCCTTCCTCTAGCTCATGGAGCCTGAGTGATGGCAGTGGCCCATCTTAACTCTCAGAGCAGTTTGGGGGACTTGCTCACTCAGGGCAGAGAAAAGCAAGCTGCGGCTACTTACTGATGGCCTGCCGTGCCCCGGGGTACAAGTTGGTTCTGGAGAGGCCATGGGTGTCAGCCTGTTAGGTGAGCAGTCCAACCAAGGCAGAGGAGGTGTTTGTTTTGGGGTAATCGTGTTCCTTCATGGGAGTTGGGAAACCCCTATCACTGCCCCTGTTGTTAGGCGTCTTGTAAACCAGTTCAGTGGAGATGACCCACTGCCTGTCTTTAGGAATGCCGTCGGGACAGAGACCAGGGACCCAAACACTTCCTGAAGGCTGAGAGGAGTAGAGCTGTAAGCCTTCACCCCAGGCTGACCCAGGCTAAGTATCTAACAAAGGCACAGAGTCTGGCAAGTTCCCTCTGGGAGGATAGCAGCTGAAAAGACTCTTGGCAGGGACCAGCCTCTTCCCTCTTCAACCACAGTGCGTGAAGCCCCTGGCTTCACCGAGGCAGCCTCTGTCTGCACCTGGCTATGCCAGAGAGGAGAATCGAGGCAGAACCTTTGTGAACCCCAGGCCAGGTGTTAAAGCGCTGCTTTATGGCTGTTTCCTAGGGTGGAGTGCCCAGAGGCTGTACCAAAGCAGGAAAAGACCTCCCAGATTCAAAACGGATGACAGGGGGCATCTTAGCTAGGCACCACACCATTCAGCTACACTGTCAGGCTGTGCTGTGGCCCTGGTGGCAGTGGTGCTTATCTCTGGAATTGTGCGGAGGTGGCTGCCAGGGCACTGACCAGGAGATCTTAATGCCTTGGAGCTTCCCTACCTCCAGCGTCCCCACTGTCCCCACGTGATTGACTTGGACATGACTGTAGCTGGATCCTGCCTTATCCCATCTCCTGGGATAAACTCCACTTAAAAGAGCTTTGGGAGGTGGGGGGATATAGCGGTCCCTTTACCCTCAGCTCTTCCTGTCTAGAATCTAACACAGCCAACCTGGCTTCTGGCCCATGCCACCTCTCGGCCCTGCCTCATATCTAGAACCCTTCTAAATCCATACTGGCCCTTTGGATCTAGGATTTATGTACATAAGAGAAGCCCTGCTCCTTGGGACCCTCGCCCCATAGTGTTCCCAGTTTTCTTTTTATGCCTAGCAGAGCCTCATCTACCCCGAGGAGTGCTCTGGGACAGCCTGTGTCCTGCTAGCCACCAGCTCTGTATTGGGAACTCTGCATGTGGGTGGATAGGCATGGAAGAACCCTGCCTCGCCCTGGTGTCTGTCTGTTGGCCTCTTGTCTCCCAACATAGTGGCTTCAAGACTTCCTTCCATAGTGGTTCCTGTTACTACCCAGACATGGAAGTCTCCAACTCTGTCAGGGTCTGAGCATCCTGATTCAGGCCAGTGTGGATTATAGCTCTGGGTTTTGTTTTTTGGGTTTGGTTTGGTTTTTTTGTTTTGGTTTGGTTTTTTGTGTTTTTTTTTGTTGTTGTTGTTTTGGTTTTTTTTTTTTTTTTTTTTGGTTTTTTGAGACAAGGTTTCTCTGTGTAATAGTGCTAGCTGTCCTGGGACTCGCTCCGTAGCCCAGGCTGGCCTCGAACTCACAGAGATTGCCTGCCTCTGCCTCCCGAGTGCTGGGATTAAAGGTGTGCGCCACCACTGCCCAGCAGCTCAGGGGTTTCTTCACGTTAGCACTGTTGACATTGTAGACTGGATACATCTCTTGAGGGCTAGTCTCTGCATAGTAGGGGGTTTTAGAAGCATCCCACACCAGCCAGGTACCAGTAGTGCCTCTTAGTCAAACCAGTGTGAATAGCCCCAAGTCTGCAGACACTGGCAGCCAGAGGCAGTTTGCCCCTGTGGAGACCCTCTGCCTCCTGATCCCTTCTTTTCCGTCTCTTTGTTCTTCTGTGTCTGTTGACGCGTCTTCTCAGACTTAGCCTCCCCTCACTCTCCCTCTGTTCCCCAAACTGTCAGGACTCTCACTGTGTCTCTGAGGCCCTGGGGCTGCTCCCACCAATGGGGCAGTACGTGTAAAGCTCCCGGCATGCTTCCAGGTGCACAGGAAGCCCGTGAGAGTCAGCTGTCTGGGTTTCTGTTGGGATAGCGCTGGGGGACACACATCGTGCATTTACATCTGACTTTGTTCACAGTTGCCTGCAGTTCCGCCCACAGTCTAGCAGGCCCAGGCTTGCTGGGTGGACCAGCCTCTTTCTCCATCACCATCTGACTCCCTCCCTGAGTGACTCATTTTCTCCTCCCATCCACGGCGTGTCTCCCTTCCAGCTCTCAGGCATACAGCTTCCCGGGCCGAGGCAGAATCCTGCCCTTGGCAAAGCCTGGCCTACCTGTACCACGACTACCATCCTCCCCATTCTCTTCAGGGCCCTGGCACCCGAGCCACACTGCTGTCTGAGATGAGGGTGTTACCGCCCAGCCTTTCTTCCCACAGGCATCCAGACGTGCTCCTCACACTGGTGGTGTGCGGCATGGGGCTTCCTCACGGTGGTGGGGCTGTGGTGGCTCGTGTGCCTTGGTGGGTTTGTGATCTGGGTGGGCCCTGGCCTCAGAGCCCCGTTTACCAGGTCTGTCTGAGCTGTGAGGGTGTGTGAGGTATGGGACTGGCCCATGCCCCGCTTCTACCCCACCAGTTCTGCCCTCACGGTCCCTGGCACCTGCCTGGTGGGCCCCAGCCCTGTCCACCGTGTCCCTCCATGAGTCCTGAGTCTTTTGTGAGCGGCGTGGTCCGTGTGCACCTGTGTGCACGTGTGTGTGCGAGGGGCACAGGAGTCTTGTCTTGTCTCTGTGCTGTGTGGGCAGATGAAGGTTGGCCTGTTTTTACTCTCTCTGTGTTTCTCCTTGTCTTTTTTTTATTCCTCCTCATCTTCATCGCACTCTGCCATCAACCCAAACTCTCATCTCTCAGATCAGCGAGAAGGTTGGTCTTTTTCACTTCTTACCCATCTACAGTTCGCCCACCGACTGTGCCCGTCAGTTGGGACCAGCGGGCTTGGTCAGCTCCCTCAGGCTCGCTCCAGCCGTGCCTGCCCGCCCGTTGGCCTCTGCTCATCAGTGCGTGGGCTGGCTGGCAGGCAGGACCAGGGATGGGTGGGCAGGCCTTCTGCCCTGCATGCTCCTGCTGCTTGAGTCCCTGACGCACTGTGTGTCTGCATGTCCCCTTAGCCAGGCTCTGCTGCTGGAGCGGCCACGCATGCATGGTGCATGGCACAAAACCGCACCCCACCTTTGCACCCAGGCCAGGCTAGCTATCTGTTCCTGGTAGAGTTCAAGAATGATTGTGGAGAACTGTGGTCAGAGGGACTGTCAGGGCTGAAGTGCTTGACATGTACAGGGGCTTGGAGAAGCCTCTGCCATCTCCCCACCCTTCTGTAGGCCATGTTTGCCTAAAAGAAGCCAGAACTGCAGGAGACAATAGGAAGAAGCTAATTTAGAATGAGTTGTCCCTTGAGATCTTGCAGTATATGACACAGTCCTGCGATGTCTGCCCTGTCCTTGAGGCCCCCAGAGCCTTACCAATGCTCCATGAAGCAGACTGGCTGTTTGAGACTGAAGACGTGGTCTACCTCTCAGAGACAGTGATAGCTGTGATACAAGGCAGGTGGCATCACCTGGGCACTGTATCTTTTCTTTTTCCTGCCAAGTCCAAACCAAGGTCATCCCGCCTGCCTAGACCTCTCAGCTGAGCTTCCCAGCCGGCTTCTGTTCCTCTCCAAGAGTAGAGTCTATGTGGCTTCCTAGCCAGCTAACAACCCTCAGCCCCATGCTGGGCAGTGGCACTGGACGTTCAGATCCAGGTTGCTTATTCCTGGAGTGACTGGATCATCGACTGGAATGTGCTGCAGCCTTGAATAGCAATCTAGCTCCACTGTAGGTTGGGCAGGGCTTCTAGAAACTCCTTGGGTCCCCTCCCAGAGCAGTCCCCTTGGGCCAGCAAGGAGCTAGTGGTCCTTTACATATCCCGTGGTCTAAAGAGTCAGAGTAGCTCTTCTGTCCACTGGGCTTTGCGTGTCCAAGGAAGAAGCATAGGACAGACCAAAGCTACCAGGTGCCCTCTGCATCTTGATCTGTGGTTTTGAGTTTACTCCAGGAGGACAAGGGAGCCGGTCAGGAGGAAGGCTGCAGCCTGGGCTCAGATATCAGCATAAGCCTCCATCCATATGCACTCCTGAGCTCTGGGGCATTTCGGTTACACCTTTTTGCTGACCGGGCGGATCTGCCAGGGCGTTCAGAAAACAGTCATCAGCAGACAGCCCAGTCCACAGCCGCTCCCCACACACCCCTTCACCTACCCTCTGCATCCTTTGTCCCTTCCTCCACCCACCCCGTGGTCCCACCAAAAATAAGCACATACACAAATATTTAACGGGAAGGAGAAATGAGTTTCTAAATATTCCGGGGGGATTTGCCGGGCTGGTAATTTGTTTGGTGCTGATAATTGCATCTTACATTTTTCTAGCTTTACTTAAAACTGTGTGCCGGGTGTGCCAGCATTTAATTACTGCTCTGCGGCAGCCACAAGGTTATTTATTAAAGAGTTATTTTATCTTGATACAGTGGATCCTGCCCCTTATCCCCTCCTTAATGTTGTGTTATTTTCATCAGAGAAATTTCCGCAAGTGAATGCAGATTGCGGGGCTGCCTCCCCCTGCGATTAGGCTGTCACTCCACTGAATGCTGATGCCTCTGGGCGCCGCACCGCCCTATTATAGGGGGTTGTCAGCGCAAATAATTAGACTTAAAAGTTACAGCTGAAATATAATCCAGAAATGGCAGGGCCCTGTTTTGGAAATTGTCTATAAAATGTCAGCACTAAGGATGCACAGAGAACGGTAATAGAGCGGCATTGTTGGAGCCTAAGAGCAGACCCCCTAAGAGCGTTTCTCCCAGCTCCAGTTCTTCCTTCCCTGCTGATGCTTCTGTCAATAGACCAAGTCCAGGGTGAGTCCTGGTCCCCTTGGAGGCTTTGTGCTTCTGGCATCAGCGGGAGGATGGTGGAGATGCTGTGTCGAGGCTCCGGCCACTTCCAGCTGTTGGCACAGGGGTAGCTGTTCAGGCAGGTCAGGACACGGGCCCATGAGCGTTCAAGACGCTCCCATGCCCCTTACCCCCACACTGTTCTCTGCAGATGTGCTGACCTGCCTGTGTGCTAGGAAACAGGACTCTGCACATGGCTGGGACCTAGTGCCCTTAGTGTGAGTGAAGACATCAGTGGTACACCTGGGGCCTGTAGTTGAGTCCCCTTCCTAGTACTGGGGTGACCCTGACTCCATACTTCTCCGTAGCCCCTAGAGTTCTCCCTGTCACCGCGTCTTGGAAGAAAATAAAAACCATTCTTAGAATCAGTTCCTACAGGGCCTCAGTTTTCCGACAGTGGCTAGAGTTGGAGGCTTTTGAAGGAGTGGCCAGGGCACTGGCCTGGCCTTAGAGGCTGACCCATGAGGTCTCTGCTGGGTCTGAAAACACTGTCCACCAGGGACGATCTGGGGGGTAAAGTTTGGACGTGTTGAGGTGTGGGCCTGAGGTTTATTGACCAAGGACCTGCTTCCTGCAGCAGAATCTCCTGGCTCTGGCACCCAGTGGCCCCTTCTTACCTTAGGGTCCCACCACTAACTAGAGCCAGACTTGCCCCCTTGACCTTTCCCCGGCATAAATGTCAAAAGTCTCATCTGTATGCCTTCTAGAGCTCCATCTTTCTGCAGCTCTACCCAGCCCTAAAGCTCTTCCCATAGCCTCCTGGGGCCTCCTTCAGCCCTGTCAACCATGGCTTTCAAAGATGTGAACTTTTACCACACAGGCCTAACCTTACTGTCCAGATAGAGGCAGACATGCCACTTCCCATGTCCGTGTTGACTCTTCCCCCATCTGCGTTGAGACACGGTGGCAATGGAATGCTCACGTGGCTTCCTTCTGGGCATGGTGGTGCATGCCTTTAATCTCAGGACTCAGAAGCCGGAGGCAGGTCGACCTTATTTAATTCAAAGCCAGCCTGGTCTCTATATTGAGCTTCCGGATAACCAGGGCTGTATAGACCCTGTATCAACAACAACAACAACAAAGTGGCTTCTCCTGTCTTCCTTCAGTGCAGATGGCAGCTGGCCTGGAGGACAGGGAGGCAACTCCTGTCTTCTGGACTGCTCCGTTCTTTGGCAGGCCTGGACCTGACTTACACCCAGCCCCGTGTGGCTATTCCTCACCTTGTAGCACCCACCTATGAGACCTACTCTGAAGCCCATGGAGTGTCCATGCTCCGTGACAAAGTCTGTCTGTGCCTCACCATGTGCCAGCTGAGAGGTTTTGAAGGGGAGTCTGTTGTCGTGGGACACTTGACAGCCAGGCCCCTGGGACACACCTGTTCCTTGCCGTAAGAACTGCTGTGTCTGTGATACCTTGTCATCAGCCATGTGACCTCCTGACATTAAGACACATGATAAAGGGAACTGGAGAGATGGCTCAGGGGCTAAGAACACTTGCTCTTGAAGAGGACCAGGTTCGGTTCCCAGCACCCACAAGGCAGCTTGCAACCATTTGTAACTCTGGTTACAGAGGCTCGAACACATTCTCCTCGCCTCTCTGGGCTTCAGCATGTATGTGGTGCACAAATACTTACGCAGTACTGTGCTAGGGATTGAACTCATAAATTTATAAATAAAAATATTTAGGGCTGGAGAGTTAGCTCAGTGGTTAAGAGCACTTATTTCCACAAAGGGCCCAGGTTCAGTTCCCAGTATTTACGGGAAGCTTGCCATCTCCTTAGGCATCAGGCACGTACAGGGTGCAAAACACTCATATACACAAAATAATAATAAAATAAATCTAAATAAATAAAAAGATTATGCTGGGCAGTGGTGGTGCACGACCTTAATCCCAGCACTCTGGAGGCAGAGGCAGACGGATCTCTTGAGTTCGAGACCAGCCAGGGCTATACAGAGAAACCTTGTCTCGAAAAACCAAAAGGTAAATAATTTTTTGAAAAGAGTGATGTTAGAAACCTACTTATAGAAGCAAATGCAAGCAAAACAAAGACTCCCTTAGGTTACAAGACTCCGGGGTGTAGAGGAGATTGGATGTCTGTCGGGCAGGGCTGGAGCCAGGTCTTCAGACAGCGTGGTCAGGCCGTTGTCTGTCATTGCCTCCCGCTGTCCCTCCACTGCTGTTATCTTGTACTGGAGCAGGTCCTCCCATGCCCTGGGCACGGCTCCAGCCTGCGCTCAGCTGCCCCGTCCACCGTTACAGCTCCCACCGGTTTGTGCAAACAGCCAAAGGTGGTTTCTGGTCCAAAGGTTGTTTCTCATTAGCCGGATCTGGATCATATACTCCATGTGCCAAGAATGGAGACAGAGAGGTGGCTCCCCTCGAGAAAGTGAAGATGGGATTGGAAGTGCTGCTCAGTGGTAGATTCAAAACCTAGCGTGTATGAGTCCCTGAGTTCAATCCCTAGCACTCTTTTTAAAAAAAAAAAAAAAAAAAAGGCGTGGGAGGAAAGGATGAGGGTGCTGCTTCTGGACAAGGCAGGAGTCTGGACCTGAACAATACACTCCTAACGAGTACCTGACTTGCGTCTGGAGAACAGACCAAGTCTGCGAGCTGTTCGCTGTGGGTCATTGGGGCTGCCAGTGTTGTGGTCCACCTGTAGGACTTAGTCAAACAGCCGTCGAAGTTGTGGGAGCAGGTTCTACACAAGGTCTTAGAGACTGGACTGGCCGCAGAGCATCAGTAACCGTGCAGGAGCCTGTCAGTCGGGGGAATGGCCACTGTGGGGAGAGTGGGAGTGGAGAAGTGAGAGGTAGAGGGCCAGCGGAGAGCTACTCCAGTGACCCCAGAAGGAGTGGTGGTAGTTTAGATGTTTGTAGTGGCATTTACCTATGTGTTTGGAGGGAAATTGATGTTGAAAGAGGTCTTGGACAGCCTTAATAGAACCTGGTGACTTTTACTAAATGTCTCAGCTCCGAGCTTCCGTTTGACCGCAGTGAAATGAGGTGAGGTTGGACCTGGTGCCCTTCCCCGGTGCTTTAGCTCTGCCTCTGTGCTCTGGGGCTGAGTGAGATGCCTTGTATGTGGTACTATGGGTCCTCTGCATGTCTGGGCTCCCCAGCAGGAGTCCTCAGAGACCAGTGCTCTCATAGTGTGCCCTGGTGTCACTTAGGCTTGCTGCCTGTCCTCTCTGGCCCTTTATGTAAGGGAGACCATAGGAGCCTCTGCCAGCAGCTGCATGGCCTGTCTGTATGCCAAGCATGCCTATGTGTGGCTAGGTCTTGTCCACCGTACCCCTCCGCATGCTCAGAATGTCTGTGCCAAGCTTGCAACTTGAGGGATTGGTTCCGGGCTGTGCCCTGGACTGAGAAGCTCAGGACAGCTTCTGGCCAGGGGAGTCCAAGGCTGGGGGTCGCGGCCAGGCATGGTCACCCTCGTCCTTGAGACCTTCGCTGACTGGTGCAGAAAGCCGTCTGTTGGGCACCCTCATCATGTTACTGCCATCTTCATGCCCATCCTGCCCGCGGACCACGTCCCTGGCCCGCCCAACCCCTTGTCCCTGTACTAGCCCTCCTAAGAGGCAATCCACGTTGTGGGTCCCAGGCTGACCTTAAGCACAGCCAAGGTCCAGCAGGTGGTTGTGCCGTTTCCTCTTCTCTCCTGGGGCCGTGGCCTGGAGGTGGAGGGTTGACTCCAGAGAAGGTGGCCATGTTACTCCCGGAATGATCCTTTGCCCTGTCCCAGCCATGCTCTGAGGACCTGGATTTCTTTCATTGGTGCCCATCTGGTCCCTCTGGAGACACAGGAGGAGCGGAGTCAGGAGAAAGCAGGAGTGGTCACTGGAGGACCACCTGGACTGTGGCTCAAACCAGGCCTGGCTCTTGCACTAAGTCCTGTGTGACCTTGGCTGAGTGTCCCAGACTGTAGGATGGGAGCTTGGTTGCAAGTTCTCACTACGAGGTGTTCCAGATGGTCCCTGTGTGCAGGGTCCACTTCTAGTCCCAAAGCGAGGTGGGAAATGATGAGCCAGGCCCCAGGGGCACCACTCCTCCTGTCTCTGAGCATGGGCTTGGCTCTGTCAAGAGAGGCTTCCTTGATGAGGGGCCCCTGCCCTTCTGTCCACCCTGTGGCCTGCCCAGCCTGTGAGCGCCTCTCTCCCTCCTCCCGCAGTGCGTCGCGTGGCTCCTCGTTTCTCCATCCCTCCCAGCAGCCAGGAGGTGATGCCGGGTGGCAGTGTGAATCTGACGTGTGTGGCAGTGGGTGCACCCATGCCTTATGTGAAGTGGATGATGGGTGCCGAAGAACTTACCAAAGAGGACGAGATGCCAGTTGGCCGCAATGTTCTGGAGCTGAGCAATGTCATGCGGTCTGCCAACTATACCTGCGTGGCCATCTCTTCATTAGGCATGATAGAGGCCACAGCCCAGGTCACAGTAAAAGGTAAGTGTACGGGATGCCTCAGTCAGCTGATACCTTCCTCTGTCTCGGGGGACTTGAGTGGCGGGTGAGCGGGAGATCATTACCCTCCTCTATCTAAGGTGCCCCAGCTCTGGGCAGGTCCTTAGGAAGAGGATGGGTCCTAGGAATAGCTAGCTGGTATTCCCAATTGGCAGGTATCAGAGTAAAAGTTGATTGTGCTTTTTTAGGGAGGACACGGGACAGGGGCTCTTATTATTCCTGTTTTACAAGTGAGCGATTCAAATACATCTTTTGCCCAGGGTCACACCAGTGTAAATGACAAAGCAGAGACCTAGCCTTGGTGGTCTGAACTCACAGCCTGCACCACTAGTTAGAGCCAATCCGTGGATTGAACAGCCTCCCAGTGAGAGGGGTGTCGTGGTGGCTGAGGCCAGGAGAGGTTTTCTCTGCCCAGGCCTCTGGGGACGGACACATATAACATTAATATTTATAATTCTAAAAAAGTAATTATTAAGGATTTATTCAGTTTATGTGTGTTTTGCCTGCATGTGTGTATGTGTGTGCTTGGTGCCCATGAAGGCCAGAAGAGAACATCAGATCATCTAGAAGTGGGGTTTATGGTTGGTTGAGAACTATCATGTAGGCGCTAGGAATTGAATCCTGGCCCTCTACAAGAGCAACAAGTGCTCTTAACCACTGAGCCATCTCTCCAGCCCAAAATATGTCTAGTATTTTTATCTATCATCTATCTATTTATTATTTGAGACACTGTCTCAGTATGTAGCTCTGGCTGTTCTGGAATTCACTATGTAGACCAGGCTAGTCTCAAACTAGTGATCCAACTGCCTCTGTCTCCCAAGTGCTGTGACTAAAGGCCCCCACCTTGCCCAGCCATATATTTAGTATTTATGTGACAGACTCTGCCATGATCTCCCTGCTTCTATTCTTATCTGGCTTTGACTCATCCTTCATTCTGCAACTTGAATGGTCCTTTTTTTTCTTTTCCTTTCTTTTTTTTCTGGGGGTGGTTGGTAGGAATGGAAACAATTTATTCTGTTGCTCTGGAGAACTCACTGTTGTAAACTAGGGCAGCCTCGAACTCACAGAGATCCTCCTGCTTCTGCCTCCCAAGTGCTGGGATTAAAGGCGTGTACCAATGTCTTTAACTTGGGTGGATTTTTTAAGATACAAACTAAGAGCTGGGGACCAGTTTGGTTGGTGGAGCCCTTACTGTGTATGAAGCCCTGGATTCAGTTCCTAATACTGCAAAAAGCAAGAAGATTATGTAAACCAAGATCGTGTCGTTCACCTGATCCTCCTTGAGTCCTGGGTTCCCTGGGATGGAACCCGGGGCCTCACACCTGTACTGAGAACAACACTGCTGGCCTTCCGCTGTTTCCTTTTACGAAAGCAAAAGGTAGCTTTCTTCAGGGGCTCACGGTGCTCTGGGAGTCACCCAGGCACACCAGCTGGCCTCCCACACTCAGTACCGACCAGCCACACGGATAGATGCTGTAGAGTCCCCTTGCCTGTTCCTGGTCCACGGTAATAGTCCGTGGTTCACCATCTCCCTGCTGGCCTCAGCACTCTGAGACTTTTCCTGTTCACCCCAACTGAGGAGAGGCTGTGTTTTTCCCTGCTGTCCTTGTACACAGTTACCATCAACTCATTTGTTGATTATTTCCCCAGGGTGTGAATTTCAGAAAGCAGGGATGTGACCACGAGCAGTTGTGGCACCAAAGTAGTACCTGGTATTTAGTGGTTCTTCTTCATGGAGCGAACATGGCCTGGGGGTTTACCACCTTCACTGTGAGCCAAGTCATGGGGCTTTTTTGTTTTGTTTTTGTTTTTTCAAGACAACATTTCTCTGTGTAGCTTTGGAGCCTGTCCTGGAACTCACTTTGTAGACCAGGCTGGCCTCGAACTCACAGAGATCCGCCTGCCTCTGCCTCCCAAGTGCTGGGACTAAAGGCGTGTGTCACCACCGCCCGGCTCTTTCTGAACTCTTAAGGCCAATTCCTTGAGAGATACTACACACACACACACACACACACACACACACACACACACCCTGTTACACATACTTGGTACAAGTGAGTGTAGGTGAGTAACAAGCTGGTCTCTGCCTAGTCTTGGTGTGAACTGTGTGGGCCTTCAGGTCTGTTAGGTGAATCACATGTGCTAATGTGATGATCACTGGGGGGCAGGGTCCCCAAGAGCAGTGTGTTACATACACTGAAGGGCCCGGGGCTCCTGGGACCACCAACAGACCTTGCTGCGGTGTGTCTCAAGTAGCTGCCCCTAGAAGTCACCATAAGCTCTTCAAGCCTTTTTTCAAGTGGGTTGTGGGTGTCAGCCACACTCAGGTGGCCATACACTGCGTTTGGATGATGCCTTGGATATGTTCTCAGAGTCATGACCTCCAACAATTCTTTCTCCTCAGCTCTGCCAAAGCCTCCAATTGATCTTGTGGTGACAGAGACAACCGCCACCAGTGTTACTCTGACATGGGACTCTGGAAATGCAGAGCCTGTGTCTTACTATGGCATCCAGTACCGTGCAGCTGGCACAGAGGGCCCCTTCCAGGAAGTGGATGGTGTGGCCACCACCCGATACAGCATTGGTGGCCTCAGCCCTTTTTCAGAATATGCCTTCCGTGTGTTGGCTGTTAACAGCATTGGACGTGGACCACCCAGTGAGGCGGTGCGTGCACGGACGGGTGAGCAGGCACCCTCCAGCCCTCCACGCCGTGTGCAGGCCCGAATGCTGAGCGCCAGCACCATGCTGGTGCAGTGGGAGCCACCTGAGGAGCCCAATGGCCTGGTACGGGGATACCGTGTCTATTACACTCCAGACTCACGGCGCCCCTTGAGCGCCTGGCATAAACACAACACTGACGCTGGACTCCTTACCACCGTGGGCAGCCTGCTGCCCGGCATCACCTACAGCCTTCGTGTCCTCGCCTTCACTGCCGTGGGCGATGGCCCACCCAGCCCCACCATCCAGGTCAAGACACAGCAGGGAGGTAGGTGGGGGGCCCGCGTTCTGGCTAGACAGCTGGCAGCAAAGGCTTGGCCAGGGTCACTCCTGCTTCCTCAGCCTATGAAATTTGGAGTTTGGGGAGGGCGAGGGTGCTGTACTCTACAGGTGTGTGGTCACAGGGGGTCAAGGGAGGTGTCGTGAAGCTGACTGCCTGGGGTGGGCATTACAGTGCCTGCACAGCCTGCAGACTTCCAGGCCGAAGCTGAGTCGGACACCAGGATCCAGCTGTCATGGCTGCTGCCCCCCCGCAGGAGCGGATCACCAAGTATGAACTGGTGTACTGGGCAGCAGAGGATGAAGGCCAGCAGGTGAGCCATGAAGCTGGGAAGCGGGGAAGGAGGATCCTCTGGGTCCTCTGGGGTCTGTGATGGGCACACCTGGACAGGTTCCAGCTCCTGGGTTTCTCTCTGCGGCCTGGTGGCTCTTGGAGCCTCTGTAGATCTGGAATCTACACCGCTCCTGTGCGGGAGGCAGTGTCTAGGGTCTGCCTTTGGTCTCTTGCGTTTGTGGCCTATGTGCTATATTGCCCTAGCCCTGACGTTTCGCCTGGGGCCATATATCCCTGCTGGTCTTTGTGACCTTTGAGGTGGCTGTGGTATGAGTCAAGCCGTGTATTTCTTGGGAGGCTTGTGTGACTGTGTGGGGTGGGGCCTGACCCAGAACCACAGTGGGTCCTCTGCCAGCTGCTGGCAGCCCATGTGGGGAATAACCTTGTGTGGCCTTTGATATCTGAGCAGTCAGTAAGTGCTCTCTGCTCTTCCAGCACAAGGTGACCTTCGACCCCCACCTCCTCCTACACTCTAGAGGACCTGAAGCCTGACACACTGTACCATTTCCAGCTGGCTGCCCGCTCGGACATGGGGGTGGGCGTCTTCACTCCCACCATAGAGGCCCGTACAGCACAGTCCAGTAAGTGCCTGCTTAGGCCACACCTGTCACATCTGCTTGGGACACACCTGTCACATCTGGGCTGGGACACACACAGACATGTACCCTTCCCTTTCGAGCAGGTGGGTGGTCAGGTCTGCTGAGTCCAGTATTGGACTCCAGTCTGGGCTCTTGAGTCTGGACCCCAAGAAAGGGACAGGTAAGTGTCCTGCTAGTCTGTGTCCAGGCAGTGGTTGGCTTCTCTGCTCCCCACCCAGCCTTCTGACCCTTTCTTACCCCTGTGACCCCTCTACCCCACACAGGTAAGTTCTGTGTCTGTGACTCATCTTTATCCTCTGTCTTCCTCCTTCCATACCTAGATCATACCACTGATTTGGTGGGCTGCCATGTTACAAACCGCCTAGGTGCCTGACTTCCCTCCCCAGAGCCCCACATCTCATCACCCACGTCCCCTTCCTCATGCCCGACATGACAACTCCTTGGGAGCTGTGTAATCTCTCTGAGGCCTCTGCACTCAGGGACAGGTCCATGAGAATGTGACTGTGTGAGTGTGTAGGACCACATGGCTTGTGTGACGACATGACTATGTAGAACCCACTGTGAGAGAGTGTGAACACCTGGCCTGTAGCACCTGAACATGTCAGTGTGTCCTGGGTGTGACCCTGTGACTATATCTGTCTGTCTGTAGCTCTCTAGCTCCCCAGAGGAAGATGACAAGGTTGTGGAAGTGTGGGGGTGGGGGTTAGTGTGATACTAGATGACCCATCTGTGATCGTACGCCACTGTCTGCAAGGTTGTGGATGTGTGGGGGGTGGTTAGTGTGATACTAGATGACCCATCTGATCGTACACCACTGTCTGCAGGGTTGTGGAAGTCGGGGGTGGGGGGTTAGTGTGATACTAGATGGCCCATCTCTGATCGTACGCCGCTGTCCGCAAGGTTGCCTATTTGATAAGATGGTCATAGTATAGGCTGAGTGGCATTGTGTCCCAGAAACCATAAGCATCGGTGGCAGTGTCAGTAAAGTCCTTGTGACATGGGACTGTGTGTGCAGAGGTCCCTGACTTTGTATTCATAATCTGCTGTGCTCTTGCTGGGGGCCATAGCCGACATGCTATCAGTCTGGCGGCATGGCCAGAAGACAAAGCCTCTATCCATAGGACCCTACAGAAGACCGAGACGTACAGTGTGCTTGTAATTGCCCAAATGAGCTTTTAATTATATTTGCATTAAGTGAGATGGGAGGGTGGAGACACCATTGGTGAGAGGTCAGAGAGAATTGTCTTGGAGATGTGACACTTCACCTAGGCTGAAGCAAGGATGGAAGCTAGCTAGGTCAAAGCTAACTCTGGTGGCCCTAGGCAGGGACGCTGCAGACCACTGTTCCCAGAGCAGCCACCCAAGTGGTAGCAGTCGGGGCTGAAGAACAGGGACAGCTCTGCCTGCTCCGTGAAAATGGACTGGTGGCCCATGAGATCGCTTGGAGGCCTTTTCAGTGGAGGAGGTAAAGTTTGGAGGCTTGGCTCAAGTGGTAATAGTGGATTTTTGAGTTATCTAGGAAACGGACTGGCCAGGACTTGGTGATGGATGGAAAATGGAGAGCAGTGGGATAGGGATATGGAGGTATATCTGGTTTCTGGGGCAAGGCTCTGAAAGAGCAGACTGCCCCAGGACAGGAAATGGATGGAAGCAGGTGTGACCAGTACACCTGGTTTCAGACACCCAGATTCAGGATGCTGTGTCTGTCAAGTGTAGAAATGTGGTGGTATGGTGGGACTAAGCTGGAGGCAGGCCTGAGAAGACTGGAAATGAAGTGAAATCCTGGAGTGGGAGGAAGACAGAGGAAGTTTACGAAGGTGGACCTGAGGCTGCTGCTGAGTGGCCGAAAGGAATTGGATATAGTGGGAAAGCAGACTTGGAGGAGATGTGAGGGGCTGTGGGAGGTAAGGAGGTAAGCTGACATGCTTAGATGTCATCAGGAAGCTAGCTGTAAGGGGACTGTGGTAACTGGAGGGCCTGTGGCGTTGAGGATGGGGTTTTCTTCTAAGGCAGGAACTCTTGAAGTGCATCTAAATGCTGTTGTGAGAGGTAGGGCAAAGCAGGAAAGAGGGGACAGCTGGTAAAGTCTCTGGAGGGAGAAAGAAGGGGGCAGAGTGTGGGTGAGGGAGAGCTTGGCCTTGGACTCCACTCTTGAGAGTACAGGAAGAGGGGGGCTGGTAGCTGGAAATAGAGAGAGCTACTGTAGGAAGGCGGCAGCAAGCTCCCATGCCTGTAGGCAGAAGGAGCTGGAGGTTAGGGAACTGTGGGTTGATTGCCTTATCTGTAAAGTGGCAGGGTGAGCAAGATAGAGTGGACTTGAGCAGGTCGCCAGAGAGCCAGGGGGAGGGAGGGGTGGACCTCTCCGGAGATGCAGCTTCTCTACGGCCTCAGGGCTGCCTTATTTATTACCTAGTATGGGTCAAGCAGTGGTGGGAAAATCAGGGGCTGGGGAGATGACTCGGCGGATTAAGAGAGCTTGCCGCATAATCACGAGGACTTGAGTTCAAATCCTCGGCACTCACACAAACATTTGGGCATGGCCACATCCACACCTATACCGCTAACACTGCTGGGAGGCTGAGACGGGAATTTCTGGGACTTTCTGACTGCCAGTGTAGCTTAGTTCAGTGAGAGACCGTTTCAAGGGCATTAGGTGGTATATTAGAGTAGGGTGCCTGGCATCGTCCTCTGGCTTTCACATAGGTGTGTGCAGGTGCACATACCCACAATTTCACATACACGTGCACCACGCACACATAAAGAGAAAGAGGAGGAAGTGATTGTGGGATACTGTGAGAAAGGAACACGGTGCACCTTGAGTCAAAGCTGAATTTAAAGGCTGTAAGGACGGTGGTCCCCAGGGGGGAAGAGTAGAATCCTGAGGCCTGGGTGACTTACCTGAGGCAAGAGGTAGGTTGTACAGGGGAGGTGGAAGGCCACAGGTTTGGAGGGAGGGCCATTCCCAGCGCTGGTAGTGTGCTCGGCATCGGCAGAGATGGGCAAGGAAAGTGACACCAAACCCCTGGAGAGCTGGTGCTCTGTTGCCAGTGAAGGGAGGGCTGTTGAAGTTACCTGGGCCGGAAGTGGCAAACCGGAGGTAAAAGGAAGTCCCTGTGTCTGTAGTGGTGTCTAGGACAGTCACCAGGCAGAAAGACAGCACACGCTTTGCCTTCTGGTTCCTAAGGAATCCTTTGAATACTTGCCTTCCAAACCTCAGAGGCCACTAGCTGCCCTTGTGTCTAACCTCAGACTTAGGAACCTAAGCACAGAGACCCTGACCACATAGGCACAGGTTAAGGTAGTCTTAACCCAAAAGACAAATTTGTACCAATTATCCCCAGAAGAGGATTATATTCTCCAAGTTCTGGTATGTGTGTGTGTGTGTGTGTGTGTGTGTGTGTGTGTGTGTATATATATATATATATATATATATATATATATATATACACACACACCATGTTTGTGTGAGACGGCATATGCATGAGAGAGACGTTGTTAGAACTCCATATGTGCGTGTGAGATACTGCACGTACCGTCTGTGTGTGTGTGTGTGTGTGTGTGTGTGTGTTTAAGAGTAGAAAGCTAGTTCAGAGAGAGTCATATCATCTCGGCAACAGTATGACTAGAGGGCCTCAGGATGGCTGGGTGAGTCTCCAGTCCCTTGTGACTTGGTCACTGTGCCTGTGATCCCCACCCTCCATTTGCCTGCTTTCCTCCCATTTGTCTTCCCCAGCCCCATCCGCCCCTCCCCAGAAGGTGACATGTGTGAGCACGGGCTCCACCACGGTCCGGGTAAGTTGGGTTCCACCGCCAGCTGACAGCCGCAACGGCATTATCACCCAATACTCCGTGGCCTATGAGGCAGTGGACGGCGAGGACCGTAAGCGGCATGTGGTGGATGGCATCAGCCGTGAGCATTCCAGCTGGGACCTGTTGGGCCTGGAGAAGTGGACGGAGTACCGGGTGTGGGTGCGGGCACACACGGATGTGGGCCCTGGCCCCGAGAGCAGCCCGGTGCTGGTGCGCACCGACGAGGACGGTAGGCTACGTTGGGTAGCGTTGTCATGAGGAGGGTGGGAAGGGAGACACACTGCCTGGGGCTGCCTGCCAAGCACCCCAGGGTCTTCCCTCCACAGGACCTGACAGACTCATTTCCTAAACTCACCCTTAATGGTCTAAACTCTGGGGGGATGTGGTTGGTGGGTAACCCATGTCCAGGTCCTAGGTTCTGGGGCATCTCCAAGATAGCCTTAAAAACCTTTAAGGGCTATGGCAGGAGAAGCTCCACCCAGTATGAGAGCCAGGATGGGAAGACGAGTCAAAAGACTCCAGTAGAGCCAGTGGGCTTCGGCTGAATGTTGACGAAATTTGTAACCGATGGTGTGAGCCTGGGTACCTCGCCTGTGGCTGTCTCCCACATCCGCTTCCCCCACTAATAAGTATCCCTGCCAGAGGGGTTGACAGGGATGACCCAAGGGAGCAAAGGTTTCTCATCAGATCAGCCAGCCGAAGAAACAGTGGAACTTTTCCCAGGGCGTGGGTGCAGAGTCACGGCCCTAAAGTTAACTATTCATACCTTGAGCCAGACTCAGTTCCCCCAGGGCTGACTTCCTTCTCTGCCTGGCCTTCCAGTGCCCAGCGGGCCACCACGGAAGGTGGAGGTTGAGCCTCTGAATTCCACTGCTGTGCATGTCTCCTGGAAGCTGCCTGTTCCCAACAAGCAGCATGGACAGATTCGTGGCTACCAGGTCACCTATGTGCGGCTGGAGAACGGTGAACCCCGAGGCCAACCCATCATCCAGGATGTCATGCTGGCCGAGGCTCAGGTATGTCATTGATGGCGCTGGGTGGCTGGGTAAAAGGTGACCAGTGTGTCACATTTACTCCCCAGAGCCCAGACTTGGTCCCTCCCCTGCCTGCCCTCAGAGGTGTTTGTGCATTTTATGGTCATATTGGAGCTGCCTTGGTCTGTTCGGGGGAGGTATTGAGATCAGGAGGTGAGGCCCAGGTGCCAGGGATACTTCTCTTTTGTGTTAGGATTGCTCAAGTTGTGCCAACCCTGCCGCCCCCCTCCACCCTGGTAGCGATCTTAGCCACCAGTGCTCAAAGGGCTATCTCCAGGGCTCCCCAGGCTCCTTGCACACTGCCCTGGCCTCAACCTTGTGGCTTGCAGGAAGCACATTTGCTGTGGCTTTGAGCTGTGATGTCGCCCCAGCAATGCTGTTCTGAGTACCCTGTGCCACACAGCCAGAGGCAGACAGGGACTTGGAGAAGTTCGCTATTCTCTTTGGCCTCAAGCCTGTGGCTGAGGTCAAATCACCTGAGTGATTGACCCCTGATGTTTATCTCCAAGCCTGAGCCTGCCTGCCCAGCCCTTTCCTGTTGGATGCTTCTGTCTTCATGGGGGGTTCTCCCCACAAGCTTTCAGTGAGGTCCCTCAAGTATTCTGCCCCCTGGCTTGCTGTGCCATCGAGGAACATGAAGTGTTAGGAGGTTGTCCATATGTCCGGCCAAAATGAGGCCGCAAGTGGATGGCAGGACTCGGCCAGGAGGCCAAGTCTCTACCCTGGGAAAGGACTAATCGAGAATCGGAAAGCCTGTCTCGTCTGCCTGAGTCTCTCCATCCAGAACCAGGTCCTGAGGATTCTTGGGTCAGCGCTAAGTTCCAACAAGAACTTAGATTCCCTTCCTGCCCATCGTAAACCCAACTTTCTGCAGGCTGTGCTGAGGGATGGGCTCCCACACAGACAAACAGCCTTCATGCCTTTGCCTGGGCTCCACCCTCTGAGCCAAAATACTTCTTTGCCTAGAGGGTGCCCTCTTTCTTCTCCCAACCTGCCTATGCTGAGGGACCCAGGGGTGGGGGCAGTGGGTGTGTTCACCAGCCTGCATTCCTGGGGCAGGTTGAGGGCTCCTCACAAAGTCTCAGCAGACACACCCGCCCAGAAACATCCAGAGAATGACTCGCTCCGGCCCCTCCTATCCTAGGAGTCTGGCGCCACAGCTGCAGCCACTGGGGTTCCAGGAGAAGTCACTTCATACACTTTTGTGTGTTGGTCCCCAGCAGTTTGAAGGGGGTTGGGCAGTAAGATCAGGGACATTGTCCCCATATTTGTGTCCTTTACGAGTAATGTACCCAAGCAGACTCCAGTGAGGCCGTGGAAGACAAGGCCTGCCCTTGCAGCCTCCTGCCCCCTGAGACTGGGTCGTCCTGCCTGGGGCCAGTGGGAGACCAGATGGAGCACTTATCCATCCTGGCCCTAGGGCATAGATGTCCCTTGTGTGACTCTAGTCAAGGACATCCTAGCCTGCCCTTCTCCACCTAATAGAACCATCTGTGCAGCCCAGGGCCTCAGTAGGATCAGGAGGAAACATGTGATAGGCACCCCGACTTTCCAGTGTATAGCCCAGCCTGCCTCCCCTGTGCTCCTTCCGAATGAGACTCGCCAGTCCCCGCTTCCTTTTGTTCCTTTCTCGTGGTTTTTCTCCCACATTCTCCTCTTTCCTTCCCTCCTCTCCCTACACCTCCAGCCTCTTCCTTGTCCTTCCCAGCGCTCTCCATTCTGTTCCAACCCTGTCTTCTCCCTTATCACTGCCTCATAGGAGAGGCTACCTACATGTGATAACTCCACACCGGGGCCTGCCTTGGAAAGCCCAGGTCTCCCCTCAAGTGAGGAAACTAAATAGAACTGCTAGTCTCTGCCCACTCTGCAAAGTAAACACGATCTTTAGGGGACTCTTTCGAGCCTTTCCCATATTTTGTCTCAAAGACTTGGCGGCAGAGCTTGCCAGGCCACCTGGTGCTTGGCCACTCCAGCACCAGGCCAGTGGACAGAGGCCAGGCCAGCTCCATGAGGGTGGTCTGCCTGGAGGGCTCCAGGCAGGGCCTGTCCTTCACTGGCCAACCCCTATCTCCAAAACCACAGGGACCTTGGGTTGGAGGCCTCAGTCCATTTACCTACCTACTAGCCTACCTAGGCACAGTAGCGTTAGAATTTACCATCACCGGCCACGAAACTAGTTTGCCTACTTTGACCCCAGGTACCTGTAGAATGGAATTCAGGAGTGTGAGGTCTCCCTGTGGCTATGGGGTAATGCCCAGGCTCCGAGCTGGCTACTTGGCAGCCTTTATAATCTTGCTTGCAAGCCTGGCTCTTGGCCTACTCTAGCCATAATTCTTGCACTGTGTTCTGGCACACTCCTCAGAGTGTCACCTTAGCTCAGGTGACTCTTAATTTGATGTTTCAGTTGAGATATTGAGAGTGGGGGAAATAAATAAAGAAGGCTGAGCAGCCATAGCACGCTGTGCATAGAGCAGGACTCGGGGCACACCAGGGTATGCAGTCACCCCTTAGTGTCTTCCTTCTGCGTGAGCTGTCAAGCCTACCGCCATAGCTGACATCGTCCCTGTCTCCCTGCCCTAGTGAGGCCTGGCACACACAGCTGGTGCTCAGGGATGCAGGGACCTGTGTCGAGTGGGGAGTGGTCCGGGCTGTCATCTCAGTGGGCACTTCAGAGCTGTCTGTCAGTCCTCCATGGGCCAGGTGCTCTCCAAGTCAAATCCTTCACCATCTTGTCTCCCTTTCTCTCCCTCTCCCGTGGGTCAGTGGAGACCAGAGGAGTCCGAGGACTATGTAAGTAACAGGTGTGCGAGCACGGGCAAGACTGGGTCAGGCTGGGCTCATGGGACACTCCCCCTCTCCCAGCCTGTGTTGCCAAGATCCACAGGGCACCAGCCACATCCAGAGAAAATTGGCGTGTAGACATGAGCACCAGGCTGAGCAGTGATTGGCGTTTCCTCTAATCCGTACTCCTCGCCTGTCGAGCAGCAATTTGAGGCCAATGTTCACAATCGACCAGGACCTGGCCCCTGCTCTGGCCAGACAGGGATGGAGTTAAATCCAATCCTGATCATTAGGCCTTATTGATCCCTGGAGTGAAAAATCACCTGCTCAGGCCCAGGCTGGGAGAAGCACTGGGGAGCCCAGGTCCTGGAAGACCCTCCAGCTTGGGCAGGCAGGGCCCTGCAAAGGGTTGTTGGCATCTGCAGTTGGCTCCACCTGAGGCTTAGAGCTGGAGGGGTACCAGGGCTGGTGCTGACAGCCCATTCCTACTCCACGGTGGTACCCTCCCTCCCTTCTTCCTACTCTTCTGTGTGGCGTGGCTTGGTCTCCTATGGTGTTTCTCACTGTGTCCGGAAATGATGCCTTTGCTGGATGGGTGTGTGGGTAGGATCCTCCAAGGCAGAAGGAAATGGAGTGGCTGACTTCTCGGGCATCAGTGGAAACGGGAATGTGTTCCTGGGTCTGGGGAGTTCTGTGTCCTGTATTTATTTCTCCCACTCTTCTGTGGTCTCAGGAGGGACTGGGTATCACCGTCACTGAACTAGATGGGGTCCCCCTGACTTACAGTGTTGTGCCTTGGCCCTCTCCTCTACCCTGCGAGCTCTCTCTCTCTCCCTGTCCCTCTGTGTGTGTTTGTATTAGTGTCTATAAGTAGCCTTGTACCTGCTATTTCAGGAGGGACTACAGTCTGTAGTCTGTGCATGTGCGTGCCAAGAGGCATGCAAGGTGCTGGGTGCGTGCAAGGCTCTGTCCTGGTGTGTGTGGGGGACCTCATAAGGTGTCACTCACAGCACAATGGAGTGAAAGAGACAGTGTGGCCCTTTGTTCTTCTCTGAAAGGAAGAATGAGCTGTCTGCCCCAAGCATGGGGCTTCTGGGGTGGGTGGCATGCTCCTAGCCCACATCCCACCTGTCTGTCCTGCCTCCAGCGGAGTAAAGATTTGTGCAGCTCCACCTCCCAAGTCCTTGGTCCTGTATACCTGGGGGCACCCTTGGCTACAGTCTTCAGATGGCTGATAGTCTAGCTTCTTCTCGCACAGTGTGATGGGACCTGCCCTTCCCCCCTTCTCCTTCAGGAAACCACCATCAGTGGCCTCACCCCTGAGACCACCTACTCTATTACTGTCGCTGCCTACACCACCAAGGGGGATGGTGCCCGAAGCAAGCCCAAAGTAGTTACTACAGCAGGGGCAGGTGAGTTAGGGGGTCGGGGACCAAGCTGGGTGGGTGGCAGGGAGGGCGGCACCAGAGCCCAGTGCGTGCTGTTCAGTCCCAGGCCGGCCCACCATGATGGTCAGCACCACGGCCATGCACACGGCGCTGCTGCAGTGGCACCCGCCCAAGGAGCTGCCCGGAGAGCTGCTGGGCTACCGTCTACAGTACCGTCGGGCTGATGAGGCGCGGCCCAACACCATAGATTTTGGCAAGGATGACCAGCATTTTACAGTCACCGGTCTGCACAAAGGGGCCACCTACATCTTCCGGCTTGCTGCCAAGAACCGGGCTGGCCCAGGTGAAGAGTTTGAGAAAGAGATCACGACCCCCGAGGATGTGCCCAGTGGCTTCCCTCAAAACCTTCGAGTGACAGGGCTGACCACATCCACTACGGAACTGGCCTGGGACCCACCGGTACTGGCAGAGAGGAATGGGCGCATCACCAACTATACTGTGGTCTATCGTGACATCAACAGTCAGCATGAGCTGCAGAATGTCACTGACGATACACACCTTACACTGTTTGGCCTCACACCTGACACCACTTATGACATCAAGGTCCGTGCACATACCAGCAAAGGCGCCGGCCCACTCAGCCCCAGCATCCAGTCCCGGACCATGCCCGTGGAGCAAGGTGTGTTCTGCGGTCATGGCAATGCCCGCCCAAGTGTGACTGCTCCTAGGGACCTGTGCTGTCCTTGACCCACTGACCTCTCGCAACTGATCCACCAGCTCCTGCTGTGTGACTCTTCAGTCTCTCACGGTCGCTAACCTCTAATCAACAGGCACCACATTCTTGGGTGTGTGACCCTGACCTCTGCTGTCCTTGACCTACTGACCTATGCTGCGTGACCTTCCAGTCTCTTGTGATCTTGAGCCACTGGCCTTTTCCCGCTATGCCACCATTCTAGGGTGGGCAGCTTACTGTACTTTGGTTTGTGGCACTAATCTTTTGGGGTCTAACCTACTGACTTCCAGAGGCCATGCTCTGATAGGTGGCCACATGCTTCTCATGCCCACAACCCACTGATCCCTGGCTACTCTGATCTGGTGTCTGAGCTCAGGCTTTCGCCCATGCTCTTGGAGATCTGGCCACACGTGCTGCGGCCCCCCATGCCAGTCCAGTGCTCACTGTGGAAGACCCTGGGTTAGGAGTTGGACTATGTGAAGCTGACTCGGGGTACTTGGTTGTCACCCTCAGTCCTCTCCTCTCTCCCTCTCCCCTACTCCTCTGTGCCTTAGCTGTAGTCACAGTCTCTGGCCCACTCACCCCCACCCCAGCTAGCCACAGAGCTGACTCCCTCCTCATGCCTCCACAGTGTTTGCCAAGAATTTCCGTGTGGCGGCCGCAATGAAGACATCGGTGCTGCTCAGTTGGGAGGTCCCCGACTCTTATAAGTCAGCTGTACCCTTCAAGGTGGGTAAGGACCACTGCTCACCTAGACCAGGACACCACATCTGCACCGCCATGTGATCCCAGGGCACACGGGCATGTGTCTGTCAACTGGGTCCTTGTTGTGCAGCCACTGTGCCCTGCTGACAAATGATGGGGTCGTCCCCCAGAGGCCTTAGCTGCTCTTTCTCTTCCTCCACAGATTCTGTACAATGGGCAGAGTGTGGAGGTGGATGGGCACTCGATGAGGAAGCTGATTGCAGACTTGCAACCCAACACAGAATACTCGTTTGTGCTGATGAATCGCGGCAGTAGCGCTGGGGGCCTGCAGCATCTGGTGTCCATCCGCACTGCTCCAGACCTCCTGCCACACAAGCCTCTGCCTGCCTCGGCCTTTATAGAGGATGGCCGCTTCTCCCTTTCCATGCCTCAAGTCCAGGACCCCTCACTAGTCCGGTGTGCAGAAGAGGCCAGAGGCTGGTGTGGAGGGAGATGGTAGCCACTGGCATTTAAGGTTCTGATTGTTGCCCTGTCCGCACAGGTGGTTCTACATTGTTGTGGTGCCCATTGACCGTGTGGGCGGGAACTTGCTGGCACCAAGATGGAACACACCGGAGGAGCTGGAGCTGGATGAGGTACCTAGGGAAGGATCAGCACTGAGGGCAGCCCCATGCGATTGGCAGTGGCTGCCAGCCATGCCCTCTCTGGGGAGAGGGACTCTGAGAGGGCTCCCCTCCCCCAGGAGTTTTTTGAGAACTCCAGGAGGGCTTACAGAGACTTCCCTGGAGGTGTTTGGTAGGAATCCCATGGTATAGGAATCAGTGGAGACATATCTGCAGCTCTAAGAGTGTCCTGAGCCCTGTGGACCTCAGAGAGGCCTGTGGTGTAGAGCAGCCCATGCAGGACTGATAGGCTCCTGAACACATGAAATTGCCTGTTTCCTGAAATCGCTGCCAGGCCCGCAGCGGTCCCTGAGGGAGAGGGAACCCCTATATCAGCCTCGGTAGCTGATGTCCCAGGGTATGGTCCCAGGGTCAGTATGTTCCCAGGCCTTGCGTGACTCTCTGCTCCGCTCTGCCAGCTTCTGGAGGCCATCGAGCAGGGTGGGGAGGAACAGCGGAGGCGCCGGCGCCAGGCAGAGCGGCTGAAGCCATATGTGGCGGCTCAAGTGGATGAGCTCCCCGACACCTTCACCCTGGGGGACAAGAAGAGCTACCAGGGCTTCTACAACCGGCCCCTGTCTCCGGACCTGAGTTACCAGTGCTTTGTGCTCGCGGCCCTCAAGGAACCCACGGACCAGGTTGGCCTGAGCTGGCATGCCTCTCAGAACCCTGGGACCCCAGGCTTAATCTAACACTAGGAGACCCCAGGTCTGCATTATCTCTGAGACTCCAGCAATCTTAGGACTAGGACAACCCTGAGGACTAAGACCTATGCTAGGTATCCCATGGCACTAGGCCTCGGGACCTAGAAGACTGCATGTACCTTGGCTTCAGTAACCCAGTCCTGCTGACCTGCTACAAGTCAGTTCTGACAGGGTGTAGAGCCTGGGTCAGCCCAGTGTGTCCTAACCTCAGGGTCCTCTCTGGGTTTGATGGGGGGGGGGTCTCGTGCTGTGCTCACAGCCTGTGCTCTTCTTGCTTCACTGGACTGCAGAAGCGCTACGCCTCCAGCCCCTACTCGGATGAGATTGTGGTCCAAGTGACACCCGCCCAGCAGCAGGAGGAGCCCGAGATGTTGTGGGTGACAGGCCCCGTCCTGGCAGTCATTCTCATCATCCTTATTGTCATCGCGATCCTCCTCTTCAAGAGGTGAGTGCTGCACCCGGCTCCGGGGACAGAGCCTGCCTCTTGCCTCTCAGGCACTCTCTGGTGTGGTATTATGTCGGCCGCCTCAGCCTGGCCCCTGGGTGCAGTGGGAAGCCAGGATGGACAGAAACCGTGGTTCTGTGTGTGTGCGCACTTCTGTGCAGGTCCACCTTTATGAAGAAGGGCTGAGGTGAACCGTGTATGTCCCCAGGCATGTCCGTCTGTCTGTGTCTGTGCATGTGAGGCGTGTCTGTCTCCTTTCAGTCGCCACTGGTTCCTAGTCTCTTGTGTAAGCACTTCGCTTCTACTGGTTCCTGGGTGGTCCCCTGGCCACCTCTCCTGCTCAGTCCCACAGAGGTCCAGACTGAGCTGAAGACCCACGTGCCATGAGCACTTACATGGCAGATGTTTATTCAAAGTCGATCACACCCATAGCTGTCTCTGAACACTTCCTCTCTTGGGTAGCTGTAGCACCTGTCCCTGTAGGTATCCCGTCCTCCCGGCTTCCAAGCTGCTTCCAGGCATTTGACTTGGCTGTCCCCAATTTCTTTCTTTCTTTTTTTTTTTTTTAAGTTTTCAGACGGGGTCTCACTCTGCCCTAGAACTCAAGTGTAGACCAGGCTGGCTTCAAACTCACAGAGACCCACCTGCCTCTGTCTCTCAGGTGCTAGGATTAAAGGCATGTGCCACCACTGCCTGGCTGGGTAATGTAAGCTTTGGATGAACTGGACCTGTGGTTCAGACCTGGGATCCCAGCTACTCAGGGGACTGAGGTAGATGGATTATTCAGGGCTAGTCTGGGTAATTTAGCTAGATCTTATCTCAAAACGGAAAAAAAATTTTTTTAAAGGTCTGGAGCTATAGCTCAGTGTGGAGTGCCTGCCTTCCCATGTACAAACCCCAGGGTTTAATCCTCAGTACCACAAACCTTTGAGCCTGATAGTTGAAATGCCTGGTTAATTGTGTCTTTAGCATCGCATCGCCCTTGGCATCATTACACCAAATGAATGTGGTTCCTTGACCCCTGGGTTCTTGCTCTGCAGCAGCCCCACCCCCACCACCCAGTCCCTCCTCCTGTGGCAGCTGTCCCTCATCCTTCTTACTCACTTCCGGTCTCTGGGATTTAGAAACCTCTCTGGCTCCTGGTCCCAACTTCATACAGCCCTTCATCTGTCCCAGAATGCCCCACTGGATATGTGCCGGGCCTACAGTGCTTATGCTGAGCCCCAGCAACCAGCACGTGGCTGGTTGTTGAACCTGCGCTGTTCCATGTGTGACATGTCCCCTGATGGAGGTGCCCACCTCCTGTGATCTGTCATCACTCTGCCCTCGCTGGACCCCAGGCTCCTTCCTGGAACG
The DNA here is from genome assembly GCF_007827085.1 of Peromyscus californicus insignis. NCBI lineage: Eukaryota > Metazoa > Chordata > Mammalia > Rodentia > Cricetidae > Peromyscus > Peromyscus californicus. The sequence goes on from NW_026294573.1 coordinate 35,307,512, forward strand.
TTCGCTCCTTCCTCCCACGGTGGACAGACCTGTGGACAGGCACTCAGGAGTGTTCTTCACACCCACATCTTCCCTGTCCCCACCTGGGTTCTAGTGTCTACGTAGAGGTACCATGTCAGGGTACCACATTTCCCTTGTCATGTGAGGGCTGAGTGCTCAGCAGAAACAATGACCATTCCTTTCTTCTGTCCTTGCCTGTCTCTCGGGACCTAGTAAACAAGAAAGGTAGGAGTCGCTGTTCCTTCTCTTTACACGCCTCCCCCTCTACTTATCCCTGTGCAACCCTTGGGCTGGCAGGGAGGGGTGGAGCTCTGACCGGTACCCTCTTAGCCTGCGGCTTTCTTTAATCAGCAAGCTGTCTGGCCAGCACAGTAGGCTCCCTGGTTCGGGATGAGTCCTCATTGGCATGAGGGGCAGGCTCTGTTCCGTTCCTGTTAGTCCAACTCTGTACCTTCCGCAGAAGATGCTCCTCCCTGGGGCATGTGCACGCTGCAGCCTTCACTGCTTCCCTGAGTCCACAGAGCTCTCCAGAACCCTCCCTAGGCTCCCATTTCTCCAACCTAATTCCTACAAGAGACCGTCTCTCTACACTCTGCCGAGCAGCAGGGAAAGGTGTCCCGATGCACACATGCGCAGGCGTGTTCCAAGTTCTCCCCAGACGCTCCTGGGCAAGGACTGCAGCTGGTCCCAGGGTAGTCTGTCTCTGACCCTGTCCTTTCAGATGGGCAAGTTGAGGCCAGTGAGAGAGGACTCAGTCTGGCTAGGGCCTTTCCCGCCCCTCCCCTGCTGCTCTGGGCATTACCCTGATACTCTGAGAGCCAGGCAGCTAGGACCCAGTCCCTCGCAATGTTTGTGTATTTTATGTGTCGTTGCATGTTTTTTCCTGGTGGCTTCTGCTGCCTCCGCTGTGGTAGTCTTAAGGACAGCGGCCACTGGCCAGTGGTGACCTGCCGCCTCCTGTCCAGAGGAACCCCAGCCTCTATGACTTCCTTCCCCGCTGCACAGCTCCCTCTGCCCACGCCACACCCGCTGCCCCCCTGCCCCATCCCTACCCACCCTGTGTTCTCTCATGTTGACCCCGCTCTGCCCCTGGCTCATGCCTAGTGACCCCAGGATGAGGTGGGGTGGTGAGAAGACAGCTGTGGCCGTGGGGGCTGCCTGTGCTCCAGGTTGTCACTAGCCTCTCCTTGCTTCTCTAGGAAGAGAACACACTCCCCGTCGTCAAAGGATGAGCAGTCAATTGGGCTGAAGGACTCACTTCTGGCCCACTCCTCCGACCCTGTGGAGATGCGAAGGCTCAACTACCAGACCCCAGGTAGGCTGATGCCTTGACCTCTTGCCCCCAGCTCTGTCCCGCAGGCCACAGGGCTCTCCACAAAATGACCTCAGTGCATGCTTATCTCTTGCTGCTTCTTTCCTTTTCTTGTTTTTGTTTTTGTTCCCTGTGGATTGACATTACTGGGGCTTCCTATCCAACAGGTGCACAGGCACTCTGGGGCGAGACTTCTTGAGACAACAAAGGTCCTTGTGTGTCTCCAGTCTCTGAATGTGAACTCCAAGGAGCCTTTGGAGCCCCCATTTCTGCAACACACACACACACACACACACACACATCACATACACACACACACATCACACACACACACACATACACACACACACACGTCACACATACACACACACACACCACATCACACACACACACACGTCACACATACACACACACACATGTCACACATACACACACACACACACCAGGCTATGTTAGAAGTGAGAAGCTGTAGCAGGAAGCATGGTAGATGAGCTCATACCTGACTCTGCCTGAAGGCTGTTTCAGGTTTACTCTGTAAGGATGTGGTGCCCAGCTCCAGATTCAGGGCCTGTCCCTACACCCCGGCCGCTCTTGTGCTTCCAACTGTTCCATCCACCTGAAATGCCACTCCTTCCCTACACCCCAGAGACCTCAGCCCATCAAGATGTCTCTCAGAGAGCTGGGATTGCCTCAGTGACAGTCTCTAGCTGAGCCCCACGATCCGTCTTGTCCATCCCCATCCTTGTATTTATTGTGTAGTAGATTCTCACTGGATGCCTGTGAACACACAACAATGGAGCGACTGAGTGCACTAATATGTGCACACAGAGGGTTTGTGTATGTGTGAACTAGTTATCACTGCACATCAAATTACCCCTCAACTCAGAGGCTTAAGTCAACAGTGATTATGTATTCTCTCTCTCAGTTTTTATGAGTCAGGAATTCAGACAGGGCTTGGCAGGATCAGTGCCTATTCCAGAATGTCCGGCTCTTAGCCGGAAGACTTGAAAGCTGGGACCTAGAATCATTTAAAGTGGGACTGGCAAATTACGGCCTGGAGCCAGATACGGCCCGCCACCTGCTTTTGTAAATAAAGTTTTCTGTCCCACCACTACACCCAGTCATTTCTGGGGACATTCACACTACAGAGGTCAATTTACAAATAGAAAGTGGAAGAGATCCAGGAGGCAAGCCTAAAATACTTATTTTCTCTGCCCTACAAAAGGTCCGCTACAAAAGCAGACGTTTGCCAACACCTGGGTGATTTGTTCAGGTGGTGGGTAGTTGATGAGCTAGCCTCTTTGTGTAGCCTGGGCTTCCTCACAGCATGGTGACTTGAGTTCCAAAGACATGTCTTGAAAGAGTATGCCCCGTAGACCTAGCAGGCTCTTATAACCAGTGACTGAATCTGTGAGGCATGCAGACACCAGAGTAGTGTGACTAGAGAGCAGAGGAGCCTGCTCTCAGAGGATGCCAAGCCTTGTGGGCAACATCCAGGAAGTTGGCTTGGAGGTGGCTCTAAGTGGAAGCAGTGTGTACATCAAGTTAGAACCCGGAGTGTTTCTGCAGCCTTGGAGTATTATACCAGGGGTAGCTGGGACTAGGCCGAAGTCTCCCTGACCAGCAGGCTGAGCAGCTGAGACTTCATCCTGAGTGACCTGGGACTCGTTGAAGGTCTTCCTCAGGGGAGCAGCAGGGCTGCTATAGAAACACCTCTGACTGCTTGTGTGGAGAGTGGACTGATGGGGAAGAAATCGGAACAAGGCGCTTACGCGATAGGGAAGTGGCACTGGGGACAGAGGCTCAAACTGAAGGTGGCTAAGGCAGATGGGTTTCAGCTTGAGCCCACAAAGGTGGTTCTGTGGCTGCTGCCACAGAGCATGTCCAAGTGGCAGTAGACCTTCGTGCTGACCTCAGCGGTGAAGCCATCGGTGAGTTGGTGCCAAGGATCATGCAGGGGTCAAAGCCCAGAATGGGCAGCCTCTCTGAGGATGAGTAGAAAGGGAAAAAGGAGCCCATGGAGGCAGGATGCTGTAGTGTTAGGAGAGAATGTATGCAGAGGTGCCTGCCAGGCAGGACGGGGCCCTGTCTCGTCTCGGGTGCTAGGGTGGTATGATGCTGAGGGAGATCTTGGGTTGTAGGACCCAGCTGGCGCATTTCCGGCAGAATACCCAGCAGAAGTATTTCCGTAGGTTGAAGAGCAGCAAAGGTGACATTCAGAGCCTATTTCAAATGTCAGTGTGTGCAGGATACCATGGGTACATGACATCCTCGACAAGAGAAGGGTGTGAGAATAAAAGGTTTCTCATTTCCAGTGTGGAGACTGTCTGAAAATAGCCATGGTCAGATTTTGAGGGGCTGAGGGCTGGATTGGACTGAGTATCTGGTTGTAGAGCCTCAAGAGGTCACTCTGCTTGGACCTGTGGTGTGGGGGAGCACTCACCCCTGCAGTGGGACAGCTGTGTTACTGGAAGACAAGGGGGCTGGTAATGGGACCTACCCTGTACTTCCTGGGCCGCCTGTATCCCATCCTCTTGCCTTTAACCCCCAGCCCCTGCAGTGTCCCACTGCAGAACCAGGGGACCGGAAGAGGGTCCCTAAGCTCTGCCCTCTCCCCACTGTTTCTTGGTTTGTTTTCTCTGCAGGTTCCAGTGCCCCCAGTTGCCCGAATATCTCAAGTTAGTTTTCAAAGTTCCCATGTTTGGGGACACTTTGGCTTCAGTGTCTGTCTCTACTCTTCTGCTCTCTCACCTATCCCACTATCCTCCTCCCCCTCCCTCCCTCCCTCCCTTCCTCCCCCCTCCTCTGTTTCCTCTCTCCCTCCCCTCCCCTGCCCACCTTGTTTCCCCCAGTCTCTTCTCTCCCACCCTGTCTCCTTGTCCCTCTAGTCTCTGTCTGCCACCATTCTGGTGACCCTGCGTCCTGTTCCCTTCTCTCCCTACTTCTGTGTCTCTGCCATTGTCCTGGTACTCCATGACCATTGTGTCTGCGCGCACTCGGGTGCCTGGGATGACAGGGTCACCCAGTCTCACGGGGTGACTGGCATCGATGAGGGGTGGGGGTCTGCCTGAGACAGGGGTGGTGAGAGCCCAGCTCCAGCCTGTCTACTGCGCACACTTCCCTGAACGTCTCGGGGGAGACCTGCCAGGCAGCGAGCCCTGTTGTCCCTGTGTGCCGCATCAGATCACCTGGACATGCTTCCGTGTGCTCACCGTACACGCACCCCCACCCCCACCCCCCCCACCCCTGGCTTCCCCAGCCACTGTGTGTTCTTCCGTCCCTGTCGCCGCATGTGCTGATGTCTCTCCATGCCACCAGTGCCGACTACTCCATGATCACACATGTTCACATACATGCCCTGGGCTGTCTCTGCCACCCTGTCTGGAACTCACACTGATTCTACCTGTGTGTGTGCTCCACCTCCCCCAGGTATGCGAGACCACCCGCCCATTCCCATCACCGACCTGGCAGACAATATTGAGCGCCTCAAAGCCAACGATGGGCTCAAGTTCTCCCAGGAGTATGAGGTGAGACACCTGCCACCCCCACCATGCGGCCCTGGTCTCCCTGTCAGTTTTTGTCTTGTTCTGGGTCCCAGCTCTGGCTAGGAAGAATGTAGGCTTTCCTGGAAGAGCCAGGGGGGTCAGTAACAAAGTTCAACTAGGGAGCTTGCCTCCTTAGGTGTTAGGCCCAGCCCACAGGCTCGCTACAGCCCTCTGGTGGTCACCCCTGGAAATGCTTCAGAAGGCTCTGCAAGGTGACTAGGCAAATGTCCCCATGCCAGCAGAACCAGACATTGATCTTAGTAACAACAGCCACAATAGCTAGTCTCTAACAAGAGTAGGTCAGCACTGACCAGTCACTGGGCATCATCCTCTTGCTTGCTTCCCCATGGCCCAGTGAAAAGGTACTGAGTTTTCTTACGTACTGAGAAGTAGGACTCAGACAGAGGAGTGAGTTGCCAAGAGTCAAACAATTGAGGAATAGTGGAGCCAAGATCCCAACCTGGGCCTGCCCTGGGCCTGGCCTCATGACCATACCATCCACACCTCAGGCTTGGAGAAGGGTTACTGCGTTTCCCCATGGTGACCACTGCCAGTAAAGGGCAGGAAGGCGGTCCTCAGCCTGGCTTCTGTCCGTGTTTGTTACTAAGCTGCCGACCCACCTGTGATTGTGTGCGCACTCAGGAAATGCACGTAGATGGGGAGTCAGGAAGTCCTCTGAGTGTTCACCTCATTGGCCATGACTTGTGTGCTAGGAGCTCAGATTTCAGGGTCAGTGAGCTTCTACCCCCGTCCCTCACCCCACCCCATCCCACCCACACAGCTCTTCGTCAGGGGTAACTGAGTGTCTCCCCGCCATCCAGGCAGCAGCTTCATAAGAAAGGGAGTGAGGAGGAGGAGGTGCCCACTTTCTTGGGGAAGCAGGTGGAGATGGCTTTCTGATGCGTCTACCACTCCTTCTCCAGCTTAGCATAGGCCTCAGAAGATGATTGATGGATACATGATGGATGAGTTGGTTCAGCTGGACCCAGGAGTTTGCTCTTTAAGTCAGGTGTCCACTCTGAGTTATGTTTGGGAGACATCTCCCCAGGTACTGGAATTGCCCTTCTAAAGGCCATGGGCCAGGTAGATCCCAAGGGCAATAGGCCAGGCTTCCAAAAAGAAAATAGAGCTTGGCAGGTAGGTGGATGAGCATCTCACTTCACAGCAACTGTATCCACTGTAGAGTGCCCACTGACTGCCCTGCGGTGGCCCTACTGCAGTGACAGTGTGTAAGCCAGGCATCCTGCATTCAGCTTGGCTTCTAGCCAAGAAGGCCTTTCTTTTTTCTCACCAATATTCATCCTTGTCCTGTCTCACACCTACCCATCCTTCCAATGACACTCTGTCCATTTTGGCTCCCAGGGCCAGCTGCTGCCTATTCCTCATATCTGAGCTTGCTTTTTTTTTTTTTTTTTTTTTTTTTAATGTGCATTAGTGCAAGGGTGTCAGATGCCCTGGAACTGGAGTTACAGACAGTGAGCTGTCATGTGGATGCTAGGAATTGAATCCCGGTCCTCTGGAAGAGCAGCCAGTGCTTTTAACCCCTGAGCCATCTCTCCAGCCCCCTGAGCTTTCTTTAAAGGACCTTCTTTGTCCTAGAAGCTTTCCCTGCCTACCCAAATCTATCATGGACTCTCCCGTAACTCTCCTTCACAGTCTGTTAGTCATTTGCGATACTGTTGCTATAGCATCGTAACTGTGCCAATCCCTGTGCTGGATGCTGGGCACAGCGACAAATGGCCTTGGGACGTAGTCACTGAGAAACACGGGCAGACAGGTAATCAATGCTGAACGTGTGGTTCTGACAATACACACCAAAAGTATATATAGCAACCATGACGGTGGGTGTGTCCCAGGGGTGGAGTCTCACAGAAGTGGTGAGCCAGTCTCCTTGGAGAATAATGAGGCCGGGACCAAAATGGAGGAGACTTCGTGCTATGGGTGTCGATTCTGTCCATCTGCAAAATGAGGATAATAACCAAGCCTGGCTTGAGTAGAGAGATGCGGAAATGTACGTGGCTGCTTAGAGCAATGCTGGACACACCCTGAGTTCCCACAGAGATGTAGCTGTTAGCAGTTTTGTGCCCTGAGCCAGTCAAGAGCATGGGAGGCTTTTAAGCAGGAAATTGATACCCAGATCGGTTTTTTTTTTTTTTTTTGAAGGACTGTTCTTGATGAAGGACAGAGTGGGTTGGAGTAGGGCAAGAGAAGAGGTGTGGGGGTGCCAAGCAGAGTGGGTGCCTCACTGAGGGCAGCAGCCACAGGTTGTGGATAGCAGAGGAAGGGAATATGGTGATGTGGTAAGCTGTGGGAGGCGCCTTGGAGAATTTCGAGGTGGGCTGCAGACGTTCCCTAGGCTTCCTGGGTAAGTGGGTGATGCTGCTGTCCACCGAAAGGGAGTCTCACAGCAGAGCCTGCTTTGAAAGGAAACTGTGTTGGCCTTTGAAAGAACTGAGGTAGCCGTGAGACTTGTACATGGAGATGTCAGGGGGTGCAGCTCTGGCATCTGAGCATAAAAATCCTATGAACGGGGGTAGTGCAGGGTGGGGCTCAGTCGGAAGTACGGACAAAGGTCCTGATCAACCCCCAGAACCCATGCAAACATGGCAGGTATGAATGTGTAAAATGTGCACTTGTAGTCCCAGTATGGGGAAGTAGAGTCAGAGCATCCATGGTACTCACTGGCTAGCCAGCCTGGCCTAGTTGGTAAGCAGTAGGCCACTGAGATTTCCTAGTTCAAAGAAAGTGGAGGCTGTTACTAAGTGTGTCCTCCAGTCTGTCCACCACATAGATGCACAAAAGCATGCATTTTGAGAGAGAGAGAGAGAGAGAGAGAGAGATAAAAACATCTTGTGAATGGGCTGTGGACGTAACTAATTTGGTAGAGTTCTTGCCTAGTGTTTGCAAAGCCCTGGGTTTAACCCCCAGCACCACATAACTGGGGTAGTGCACACGCTGCAATCCCACTGCTTACAACGTGGAAGCAGAAGATGAGAAGTTCAGGGTCATCCTTAGCTACAGCAAATTCAAGACTAGCTGGGTGTACATAAGACCCTGTCCAAAAAAAAAAGCACTTCATGAGCAATGAAGGTGAACCAGGAAAGGATGCAGAGAAAGGACTTGGAAGAGGCTGTGGAGGAGCCTAGGCCCTGCAGGGAGGGCAGGGCAAGGGGATGGGTGGAGGAGAAAAAGCCAGAGTTGTGGAAGAGAGCTGGGCAGCATGGTACGTGGATCTGGAACCTGGGGCAGTTGCCAGCGGGTCCCAGGTGGCTGCAATGGCTTTCATCGTGCCTGCTCATTTCATAGTAGGGTGCAGGGGCCTGTCCCACGCCCCACCCCATCCTCAACCACTCTGCCTGACAAGGGGATCTGGTACGAAGTTGAGTCCTCAGTTTGCCGCTTTCTGGACTTGGGATGTGTCAGCTCTGCGACTGGGGACTAGAGGGGGTTACTCAGCTGCAGCCACACGATAGGTAGGCCTCCTTCGATTGGTCCTCACCCTACCTGTTTCTTCTGTTTCTGGCAGTCCATTGACCCTGGACAGCAGTTCACGTGGGAGAACTCCAACTCGGAGGTGAACAAGCCCAAGAACCGCTATGCAAATGTCATCGCCTATGACCATTCTCGGGTCCTCCTCACCTCCATTGACGGTGAGCACGGGCAGCTTGCTCTCTTGCCCCCTTGCTCTGAGGCACAGTGGGTTGGCCCCGGGCTCCTGGGTTAATGCTCTTGAATGCCCTGCCGTCTGTAGGTGTTCCTGGGAGTGATTACATCAATGCCAACTACATCGATGGCTACCGCAAGCAGAATGCCTACATCGCCACCCAGGGCCCGCTGCCTGAGACCATGGGCGACTTCTGGCGGATGGTGTGGGAACAGCGAACAGCCACAGTGGTCATGATGACCAGGCTGGAGGAGAAATCCCGGGTGAGGGAGTGGATGGGAAGTGACTCCGGGATGCTGGGTACCACCACCTTCTGTGAAATTTTTCCAGGGATTCCAAGGGCGATGGTTTTCCTGGAGTATTGTCTCATTCCCTAGATACTGAGGAACGGCTGCGATGTAGTGTAGCATGTTTCCCAGGTGTTTATGGGTTCCTGGGATGTTAATATGTTTCACCAAATGCTGTCATTTTCTGGAATGTTCATGTGTTCCCCAGTTGCTGGCATGTTCCTGGGGTGTTCACATGTTCCCCAGATGCCAGAGTGTTCCTGGGGCATTCACACATCTAAGTTAATTAGTGGAAGGAGCTGCTGATGTCTGCTTTTGCACTCCGAAGCATTGACTGGAACATAAAATTTACAGAGCTTGAAAATGGGGCATAAACGTTATGGGTAAATTTGGCAGAAAATGTGCCTGGTGCTATCTGGTGTTGACTAAATAATTTTCAATTATGGCCCTCCTTCAACCAGCGAGGGCAGGGGTGGTGGTGGCTTAGTGTGGTGTGGCTTGGTGAGGAAAAAAGGGGAAGAGAGAGTTCAGGGCTGGGCCCTCTGTAGCCAGGGGAGCTGGACTTTGCACTCTGCTTCTGCCCGTTCAAGCCTTTGGGCATCCTATAACACGGTCGCCTCTGCCTTACCCCCTGTCCTGCCTATCCCCCTCCAGGTGAAGTGTGATCAGTATTGGCCAGCCCGGGGCACTGAGACCTATGGCCTCATTCAGGTGACTCTGGTGGACACTGTGGAGCTGGCCACGTACACCATGCGCACCTTCGCACTCCATAAGGTATGGCCCCGAGTGCACTAGCACTCACCCACCGCTTAGATTGTAGGGATAGTGGCCTGAGTGTGATGAGCTGGTCAGGGCCTGGGGGACCTGCGGGGTTGTGACAGCTTGTGTTATGTGACTTCTGAATTATCACATGAGGGTGGTGGGCCTGGCCCCTTCCCTGGGTCTGTGGCAAGCAAACCCCAAGCCTCCTCATCTCTGTTGACTCTGTCCCCCCAGAGTGGCTCCAGTGAGAAGCGTGAGCTGCGTCAGTTCCAGTTCATGGCTTGGCCAGACCATGGGGTGCCGGAGTACCCGACTCCCATCTTGGCCTTCCTGAGACGAGTCAAAGCCTGCAACCCACTAGATGCGGGACCCATGGTGGTGCACTGCAGGTGAGGGGGCGCTGAGCCGCCGGTGGGGTGGGCCGGGAAACTGAGACCGCCACACGCCCCAAGCCGCTCCCTTGTCCTCAGTGCTGGCGTGGGCCGCACGGGCTGCTTCATTGTCATTGACGCGATGCTGGAGCGGATGAAGCACGAGAAGACGGTTGACATCTATGGCCACGTGACGTGCATGCGCTCACAAAGGAACTACATGGTGCAGACCGAGGACCAGTATGTGTTCATCCACGAGGCACTGCTGGAGGCTGCCATGTGCGGACACACCGAGGTGCCTGCTCGCAACCTCTATGCCCACATCCAGAAGCTAGGCCAAGTGCCTCCTGGGGAGAGTGTGACTGCCATGGAGCTTGAGTTCAAGGTGGGACTCCAGTGGGGCCGCTTGACAGTGGGGCCGCTTGACTCCAGGGTCCTGGGCTGGGTCCCCGGAAGGCCTCTTGGCAGGAAGCCAGGCCTGACAGAACCCTTCGTCTTCACAGTTACTGGCCAACTCCAAGGCCCACACATCTCGCTTCATTAGTGCCAACCTGCCTTGCAACAAGTTCAAAAACCGCCTGGTGAATATCATGCCCTATGAGCTGACCCGAGTATGTCTGCAGCCCATCCGTGGTGTGGAAGGTTCGGACTACATCAATGCCAGCTTTCTAGATGGCTACAGGTCCGAATGCTTCTCCCTGTCCCACCATGCCTTGTGGTAGCTTGGTCTGCTCCTGGTTGTGGGGAGTAGGGGCTGGCCCAGAACAGTGAGCTGGATACCCAAGTGAGGGCTTCCTAGAGGAAGGCTGCTCTGTGAGCAGGGTCCTAAGGATCTAGGCAGTGTCGGGATGGGTGTGGCCAGCAGCACCTCCAGCATGTCGAGTCTTATGTCACCCAGACAGCAGAAGGCCTACATAGCTACGCAGGGGCCTCTGGCAGAGAGCACCGAGGACTTCTGGCGCATGTTATGGGAGCACAATTCCACCATCATCGTCATGCTGACCAAGCTTCGGGAGATGGGCAGGGTGAGCCCACCCCTTCTCCTTGGGCCCCTCTCATACCAGGGAGGACACCAGCCACCACTGGGAAGGGTGCTCCTTTTGTGGAACTGCTCTCATACCCCAGCTTCCCATCAGTATAGCCTTGGGCTCTTACCAACACCCGAGGCCTCCTGTCCCGAAGTCCTCGGAAGCCTGGCACTCTCTTTCCCGGCCGTCCCACTTAACCACGGGGGGTGCCCGGTGTTCTCTCCACAGGAGAAGTGTCACCAGTACTGGCCAGCCGAGCGCTCTGCTCGCTATCAATACTTTGTTGTTGATCCAATGGCTGAGTACAACATGCCCCAGTATATCCTCCGTGAATTCAAGGTCACAGATGCCCGGGTGAGTGTTGGCTGGAGAAAATGCACACAGGCATGTACCTCACACTACCTGAGCATGTGGGTGGAGTCCTTGGGAGTGCATCCCTGTGTTGTTATGCTCCTGGCCTAGAGGGCCTACTGCCTGAAGTACAAACCTTCATTCTGGCCCCTGGCCATCTCTCCCAGGATGGGCAGTCAAGGACAATCCGACAGTTCCAGTTTACAGACTGGCCAGAGCAAGGAGTGCCCAAAACGGGTGAAGGCTTCATCGACTTCATCGGGCAGGTGCACAAGACGAAGGAGCAATTTGGGCAGGATGGGCCCATCACAGTGCATTGCAGGTGGGGTAGTCCCCACGGAGGGCCAGGGGTGGAGGGTGGTCCTGAAGGCCTGGGCATCCCCCCTTCTGAGGTGAACAGGACTCCTGACACGGCCATTCTCTGAGCAGTGCTGGCGTGGGTCGCACCGGAGTCTTCATCACTCTGAGCATCGCCCTGGAGCGCATGCGGTATGAGGGTGTGGTTGACATGTTCCAGACCGTGAAGACCCTCCGCACACAGCGCCCTGCAATGGTGCAGACAGAGGTATGCCGACCGGTGTGTGGGACCCAAGGGTCTGTCTGCCTCCAGCACCCCTCCGACCCTCCACTGCACCTGCAGCTGGCCCTCGTGCATTTGTTCATGCTGCAGCCGTGTGGCATAACTTGTCCTGCCTGACCTGCGTCGGAGAGGAGAGTGAGCTGTGTTCATTCAGTAGCTCTGTCCTGTGCTCTGGTGTCATACTGCCTTCCGGGTCAGGGTTGGACACAGCAGTCTGTGTAAGACGCATAAGTCTGGGTGCGGACAAATGGCGGTTGGGGTAGTTAGAGGTGAATACAGGCCAGGGAGAGGGAAAGCGGGGAGATGGGCCCTTAGAGGCTTTTTTTTCCCCTTCTCTCTGGAGAGTACCTGGTCAGCTCTCTGTGAGTTCAGCATCTGTTCTCTGCCAGTTCTGTAGCCACTGGCTCCAGCGTGAGTGCCCTCCCCTCTGTCCACACTGACCAGCCAGCCCGCTGTCTTCGCAGGACCAATACCAGCTGTGCTACCGTGCGGCCCTGGAATACCTCGGCAGCTTCGACCACTATGCAACGTAACCGCTGCTCCCCTCTCCTCCGCTGCTCCCCTGAGGGGCTCCGGGGGGAGACCCAGCTCCTCTGAGCCATACCGACCATCGTCCAGCCCTCCTGCACGGATGCTGTTGCCCGCAGAGCACAGCCCACTGGGATCACAGCATTTCGGGAACATTGCCACACCAGTCAGAGAGCCCGGGACACCTGGGCGAAGTAGGCGGACTGGCAGCCTGGCTCTGGGCCCTTGTCCACCGGGCCCAAGTGGAGCCCCGCTTCAAGCTCTCTGTTCAGCTCCGCGTTTCTCATGCTTCTCATGGGGTGGGGGAGGGGCAAAGCCTCCACTTTTTTAATACATTAGGCGGGGTAGACTGAGGGATCCTAGCCTCTTCCCTCCAACTTTCCTTTTGCAAATCTGTCACCGCAGATGGGCTGCTGTGGGAGTTGGGGCTTATTTTGATTTCCTTTTTGAGTTCACGTTGGATTCTTTTTTGTACGACTTAACGCTGAAGGGAGGCACAGGCCTTCCTTGTGCAGAGCTAGGGCCCTGCCTGAGCAAGTCAGCTGTGGCCTTGGAGGCAGCACCACACCTGTCCTCCAGCCTTTCAGAGATCCTCTTCCAGCCAAATGCAGGGAAACACATTTTTTGTTGTTGTTTTGTTTTAGGTTTTGTTTTTCCTCGAGAGCCTTTTTTTAGGCCCCACAGACAGTGGTGGGCGGGGAGGCGATAGGAAACACATCCCCAGTGTGCATTTACCGTTCATAGCCCACAACCACAGACGTGTCTGGGGGGGCCTGGCAAGGCATTCCTCATCACCATCGTGTTTGCAGAGGTTCAAAAAACAAAAATTTAGAAAACCACAAAAATAAACTTTTTTTAAAAAAAAAGAAATAAAGATTCATCCCCTGGCCTCTACTTCAAATCCCGAAGTGGGAGGCAACTCAATGTGCCTGGGGCTCGCCATGGGCCCACAGAGTCTCCCTATCATCCCCAGCATTGCAGTGTGGCAGGTGTTTGTAGGCTGTGGGTTCTGGCCACCGCAGTAAGTGAATGGCACAGGTGAGGACTGTGCCACGCCCCACACACCTCAGGGCCAAGCGGGGGCGTGGCCGGCCCTTCAGGTCTAGGCCAGTGGGCCTGGTAGCACATGTCTGTCCTCAGCAGGGGCCAGATGATTTCTCTCCTGGTTTGCAGCTGTCTTCAGATCCCGCAAGACTCGCTCTTTTCCACTCCAAGTTGCCCTCATAAACCAATGTGGCAAGACTACTGGACTTGTATCCATGGTACTATACTCAGTCTTATTATCTCAGCTTGCTGAGGGGCAGGGAGAGGGCCTCTTCCTCTGGGCAGCACTATCTAGATAGGTAAGTGGGGGCAGGGAAGGGTGCGTAGCTGTTTTAGCCTAGGGACTCTTGAACGCAGCCGTCCCCAGCTCTAGCTAGGCTAAGTGGAGATCAACAATCCAGGGTTGGTGGTGTTGGATGAAACCTTCGTTTTTACCTTGTGGATGCTAGTGATGTAGAGCTCACTGTTGTACACAGTCTGTTTTCTATTTGTTAAGAAGAACTACAGCATCATTGCATACTTCTTGATGGTAATAAATTTGAATAATCAGATTTCTTACACACCGGGCCTCTGCCTCAGCTCCTTCTGACGTAGTGTGTGGTGTCTGACTTGGTGGCCTGGGTGGGTTCTGTGAGGACAATGTGGCCATCCTGAATGCTTGTGACAGAGACTCCTGCCATGGCTACCCGAATGGAAGACTGAACCACCGAGGGCTAGGCCTGAGCTGCAGCTGGGAAGAACGCCCAGTGCCCTCATGACCTTTGTCCCTTGCCCTTGTGTTGCCAAATGGAGGCTGTAAAGCCCCGCCTCTCCACCTCTTTCTTCAGCTCCCGTGTTCGTGTTCTAAGATCAGTTTTAAATCCCAGGTTGCTGGGTTCCCACCGATGCCGCTGATGTAATAAGCCAATCCGAATTAATAAATCCAGATTTAATGAGCAAAGCAATCCTGGGTGACCCTTGGGAAGGCAGTGGAAGAGTCAGGGAAGGGTCACATGGCAAATATGGCTACCAGGCCTTAAGTACTCTGGAGCCCCAGGGCGGGCCTTTTGGTAGGCTTTGAGTGGATGGGTTTGTGGAGAGAGATGGGGGAGGGGAGTTGAGGTAGACCTTCCACCAGAACATTCCAGGTTCTTGGTATATGGGTGCCAGGGGCTGAGGTGGAGCTTCCACCAGAACACTAAGGAATGGGATAACCCTGTGGACTTAGGAAATGGCCATATGGAAGTTGATTAGCGAGACATCTTGTCATTTTTACCATGCGGATGTTAGACACACAAACAGCAAGACCCTCCGGGCTCGGGGAACATAGTGCAGATTCACTGAGCCCTGCCTGCAGCCTCCACGCTGGCCATCAGAAGGTCCTGCCTGATCTCAGACCCAGGGAACTTACAGTCTCTCGTTTGCAGTAAGAGACTGAAAACAACGGAGAAGAGAAATAACCTAAGTCGCACACAGCGCAGAGCTGTCACAGACTTGCTGGGGGTGCCCTGAGGTGGCACCTGGCTCTGAGGAAGACCTGGAGGAGGTGACAGCCGGATTCGGTGGTTTTAGGGAGTGAGTAGAGGTTAGTTGCAAGAGGTGGAGAGTTCCTAATGGAGAGAATGACCTGTGCCATGGCTCGGAGACCTAAGCCACAGCAAGTGTGACATTCTGAGAAGTGCAGAGTGACCAGGTGGGGAGACAGGGGCTGCAGAGGGGCCATGTGGAGCCAGATCCTTGAATTGATGGTGCAAGGGAGGGATGCAGATGTGCCTGCAGATGCCCTGCCGTGTATTGTCCTGGGTCAGCAGGGTGGAGGCCCTCTGCATATTCCAGGATTAGCAGCGGTCTCCTGGGGGCTGAGTGACCTGGGCCTGAAATCGGCCCCTGCTTGGTGTCCCCCACACCCAGTAGTGCCTGACCTATCTGTATTTGTCCAGAGAAGGGCAGCCATCGTGCCATGATGTCTGATGGAATGAAACTTGAATGATTAGTTGCTAAATCAAAGACAGAGCCGTGAAACAGTGTCAAGGGAGGAGAAAATACCAGGCCGACTCTTGAGAAACGCCAGTATTCAGACCTGCCCCAGGTGGCCTCGGCACTGAGAGCTTACAGACCTAAACCACGGGACTCCCCACACATCAGGGGATCCTTCGCTCCTAAGAGCTTCCACCAAAGAGACCACGGGGCAGGTTAAGCACCGGAGATGGGACCCTCCCCACCCGGTGCCTGTTTGAAAGTCTTTGTCCATCCCCAACAGTAGCGGCGCCTCCCTGCTCTGTTGGTTGGTTGGTTTTCTTTTTGAGATGTGGTCTTACTATATAGCTTTGGCTGGACTGCCCTGGAACTCACTCTGTAGACCAGGCTGGCCTCACACTCAGACATCTGCGTGCCTTTGCCTCCCGAATGCTGGGATTAAAGGTATGTGCCACTATGCCCAGCCATTTTTTTTTTTTTTTAAGGCATTACCTCGTAGTCCAGACTGACCTCAAAATCATAGTTTGGGATGAACTTCTGATCCTCCTGCCTCCGCCTCATAAGTGAGATTACAGAAAGATAGGCATCTCTGACTTCGTGGGTTCTAGGCAAGCACTTGACCAACAGAGCTGCATGCCTCTCCTACCCTCACAGTCCATGCTTGCCTTCAGGCCTGCCCCTCTTAGGTCTCCCATCGCAGACTTTAGCACCCCGGCACTAAGTTTTCTAATCAGGCATCTCTCCTTCCTTTACCCCCTCATTCCACCACCAAACCCCGCCCATGTGGCCTCTCACACCTGTGTTCCAAGCCATTCACTAGGGCCTCCAGCTTGAGACAAGACTCTCACTCATCCTATAGCTCAGGCTAGCTCCACATTCAGGTTACAGTACTCTTGCCTCAGCCTCCTAAGCACTGGGATTACAGCCATGAGCCACCATGCCTAACTCGAAGCCATCTTTTCCCACCTGGACTATTGCATGCCTTCTACATGATCTGCCTGTTTGCAGTCCCATCCTAGCCAACTCATTTGCAGCACAGCAGCCAGAATGGTCCTTCACACCGGGCAGCTCTGACTAAAGAGACCCAGCCTTCAGGATCAGCCTTAACTCCTTGGTTTTCCAGGCCTGGAGGATCTGGTCTCCATGGCCTAATCTTCTCCCGTTACCCTGTTCCCCAACCATGACACAATCATTTTTTTTGTTTGTGTTTGCAGTGTTAGAGATGGAACCGGGGCCTTGCATGTCCCAGGCAAACTATTCTAGCCCCAAACCAGTTCTTGGAGTTTTTTGCTTTATCATCCTTTCAACTCCAGACCTTTCTACAAGCATTCTCCCTCACTCTCTACCTGGATAACTCTTATTTCATTTTAATTAAAACATTTTTTTCAAACAATATGCTGGTCACAATACCCCCCCCATCCAACCCCCCCCCACCTCTCCACCCACCCAACTCCAAGAACCCCCCCCCCCCCGCCCCCCACCCCAACAGGGTTTCTCTGTGTAGTTTTGGATCCTGTTCTGGATCTTGCTCTGTAGACCAGGCTGGCCTCGAACTCAACAGAAATTTGCCTGCCTCTGCCTCCCGAGTGCTGGGGTTAAAGGCGTGCGCCACCACCGCCTGGCTACACTCTTCACTTTTTTAGGTCTCAGCTGAAAATACTTCCTTCAGAAGGCAGCAGTAATATCCTAAATGAGGTGAGATGGTCCCACTGTGCCAGATATCTGGTCTATTGTTTCATGTAATCCTCACAATAAGCTATAAGGTTGCTCCTATTATACTCATTTTATCTCTTAGAATATTACGTTTCCTCCACTTCTCCAGGAGCTAATGAGAACTTGCCATGTGGCAGTCACCATTCAAGGGTTCAGAGTAAACACATCAGCGAACCCCACAGATGCTGCCTAGAGGCGTGTGTTCTTCAGGGGACAGAGGATGCAATGGAAAGTAATGAATAAATGTATTTGTAATGTGTCAGGAGGTGGGAAGTGCCATGGTGGTACAGTGGGAAGAAACCAGGCAGCCTTCATTGAAAGATGGCATATCAGCTACTTTCCTATCCTGTTGCCTAAATGCTTCAACTCAAGGGCAGGTGAAGATGGATCAGTGAGTAAGATGGTCCAGTCATAAAGGACCCAAGTTCAAATTCCCGGCATCCACTTATAAAAAAGCCAGGCATGGCTGTGGATGTCTGTCACTCCAATCCTGGAGGGCAGACATAGGCAGACCTCCAGAGCTATCTGGTCAACCAGCCTATCCCAAATGGCTTTCAGTTCAGTGAGAGACCCCCTGTCACCGAGCAATAAGGAGGAGTGTTAGAAGACTGTATTTGATGACCTTTACATGTGCACACATGAACCCACACACCTACACATCCAACATACCTGCACTACATACACACACAACACATTACCACCACACACAAACTTTAAAAGGAAAGGAAGAATGAATGAACCAAGGAAGGAAAGATTTCTTCTCGGCTTATGGTTTCCGGCTGTCATGGTAGGGCAGCACAGTTTGTCATGGCGGGCCATAAAGTAGTGGGCTGCTGCCAGCTCTTGCCTTCCTCCCCTTAGTTCAGTCCAGATCTCCACCTTCAGGGTGTGTCTTCCCTTCCAGTTAATCTTGTCTGAAAATGCACCCAGAAATGTGCCTCTCGAGCCAGTCAAGGGGACCATGCAGATTAATCATTAGATTGGATTGGAGGGGAGACTTGGGCACTACAGAAGAGTTTGCCAGCCATTTTTGAGATGAGTACCCAGGGTCGAGAGAAATGGTTCAGCAGTTGAGAGCATTTGCTGTTCTTCCAGACGGCCCAGGTTCAGTTCCCATACCTACATGGTGGCTTATACCCACCTGTGACTTCAGTTTCAGGAGAGCTGATGTTCTCTTTTGACTTTTTTTTTTTTTTTAATTATGTATACAGTGTTCTGCCTGCATGTATGCCTGCACACCAGAAGAGGGCACCAGATCTCACTACGGATGGTTGTGAGCCACCATGTGGTTGCTGGGAATTGAACTCAGGACCTCTGGAAGAGCAGCCAGTGCTCTTAACCTCTGAGCCATCTCTGCAGCCCCTCTTTTGACTTCCGAGGATAACAGGCATGCAGTAGTACAAGCGGGCAAAGTCCTCCTACACATCTAAGAGGGTGCGCGCGCGCGTGCGCACA